>NC_057804.1:177219480-177513356 GCF_018294505.1 Triticum aestivum
AATCTAATGATCGTTCTAGATGTAAATGTTTTTCTCCACATATATCTGGTCAAACTTTTCTGAGGTTTGACTTTTCAAAACATACATATACTTATGGACGTCACAGAGTCCCTAACTAGAGAGAGAGAGAGAGAGAAATAGAAAGAGTGAGTGAAAAAAGTGTGTGTGCGTGTGTGAAAGAGACATGGACTACACACGATAAAAGTAGAGAAAAAGCATGTGTGTCTTATGCAAACATATCACACATGCATCTTCGACAACGGGGGCAAGGTGAGGAGATAGTGTGCGGTTGTTTGGAACCGAGAAAGCAAGACCCCTAGCACGTGGCCAAGAGGGGTCTGGCAAACAAGGGAGAGAGGTCGAGAGAGACGTACAGAGAAAATGCAGACATGGGGAGGAGAGAGTGTATGTTTGTCATAGAGAGATCCCCTGGAGATCATGATGGGACTACATGGGTGTGAGATCGAGTGACAAGGTGTGTGCGCGATAGAAGATGCCCCGAGAGATATCGAGATAGACGTATGGATGGAAGGAGACAATACATGTGTTCCTGATGGCTAGTGAGAGATAATCATACTTAGGAAGGGGGGTGAGTGCTTGCACCTATGATGGAGTGAGGGATTATGGTACTTAGGGGGGTGCGTGTCACATGGAGAGAGAACAAGGGCAGAGAGTGTTGGATGGGTCTATATGTATAGCGCGCGAGAGAGAGATGTGTATGTGTGAACCAGGGAGATATAAGGTCAGTTTGGTTTGCGTCCTGAGCATATTTTGCCTGTCTTGGGATTGTGTCTGGATTTCATGCACACTTGTTTGGTTGCTACCCTGTGAAAAAGAAAGCCCGCCTGGCCTGGATTCCCTTGCACTTTAATTAGCCTGGCCGGACTCCAAACACTGCAAGTAGCCTGTCCCAGGTGACCGATTTCGAACGCCTCGCCATGCCTGGTCGTGCGGCCATGAGGCTAACATCAGCCTAGATGGATATTTGCATTACATAATTGCTGCATGGACTGATTGACTGGACGTTGATGCCTTGCCTGGCCCAGGCATGAACCAAATGCTTTAGCACCACACAAGCCTGGCCAAGCAGAAATATTTTACATCTCACGTCCACACCAGGCAGTACTGGCCATCAAGGCATGAGGGTCAAGTCACGAACCAAACTCACCAATAAAGTTTGAGAGAGATTGAGGAGCCCCAATAAGGCTGAGTGGTGCGTCAGATAGCTGAGAGGGGGAAAGAGATATTCCATCCACTCGATAATGCAGTGCATGTAAATTTTTTAGAAGTCAAACTTTGGAAACTTTGATCAGGTTTACGCAAATGTTATTTATATCTACAATACCAAAGATACATCATACAAAAACTACATCTCATGGTGAATCTAATGGTATAGGTTTCCCGTTCTAGATGTAATTGTTTTTTCCACGTACATGGTCAAACTTTGTGATGTTTGACTTTTCAATAAATCTATATGCTATGGACCGAGGAGAGTGCCTAAGTCGAGAAAAATTAAGTGCGTGTGAAGGAGAATGAGCAAGTGTACAAAAATAGTATGTGTGTGAAAGACAAAGTGACAACAAACAATAAATTAGAGAGTGTGTGTGTGTGTTTTTCCGTTTCTTATGTGAACATATCATGCATGCATCTCCGAGATAGAAAAGCGAGGCGAGGAGATACACGAAGATAGCTAGTGTGTGATTGTTTGCAACGGAGAGAGACACTCCTGTAGCACATGTCCAATAGAGGTCTGGCCAACAAGGAACAAAGGTCGAGAGGGACACATGGAGAACATGAACGGATGGGGAGGGAGAGAGGGTGTGTTTGTGATAGAGAGATCCCCACGAGATCATGAGGGGACTATATGGGTGGGAGATCGAGGGAGGTGCGTGCGCGATAGAAAGATGCCCCAAGAGAAATCGAGATAGACCATGCATATGTTTGTGATGGAGACTAAGATTAGCTAGTCATATACATATAGGGGGGACTGTGTGTGCCTACAATTGAGTGAGAGACCATCATACTTGGCTAGCTAGGCATGAGATTGTGTGTGTGCGTGTGAGATGGAGAGAGAACGAGGGAGAGAGATAGAGTTTTAGATGGGCCTATCGAGTGCGAGTGAGATATGCATGTGTATGTGTGACCCAGGTAGATGGAGAGTTTGAGAGAGAGGGGGAAGAGCTCCGAGATGATAGAGTGGTGCGTGGGAGAGTTACGGGCAATGAGCCAAGGAATTTGTGTGCGTACGATGAGTGCACCCAAGATATCTAGCTTGGACTAGAGTATCATACATAGTGTGCGAGAGAGACCTATAGATGGAGTATATATGCATGCGAACTAGAAAGACCCCCCCCCCCCGCGCGCACACACACACAAAGAGAGAGAGAGAGAAATGGAGCGAAAGGGAGAGGGACCAACAAGGTTTGTGTGTCTGATGTGTGTAGGAGTCCGGGAGAGGGGGAGGTCGCATTTTATGCATCAAAGACTGGTATAAACCATGTTTCGATATAAACTTGCATTCAAATATTTAAATTGGAGAACATGTTGTCTGCAATCCACACATGAACGGATATACGCGTATATCAAACAAGTTCACTAATTTGACTTTCAACATGTTCATGGAGTACTATAATATTGTACAACATGCTACTCGATTGAGGTGTTCAATTTTGGATTTAGTTCACTATTTTGACCTAGTGAACGAGCTATTTCATTGAATCGAGATATTTCATTTTGGGTTTGATTCGCATTTTTGAGTGGGTGAACTATTTGTCATATAGTAAATCGCTAGCAATGAGCATGTAAAAACACATTACTCCCGAGCATCATCTCTCCATCTAAAAAAGAAGTGGCAAGCTAATATTTCAAAATTTGATTCGAATCGACTTGGTAAGGTAGACGTGGATGCTCGTTCTCCCAAAATTTGAACGAACCATTAAACATCCCTGCTCAGTGGAATTCGCCCGAGCAAATAAATGGGAGACGTGAAATTACCGTCCTATGTGGGACACACATCAATTGGCCCGTTGTACATCGAGGGTAGGTTCGTAACTTCATCCAAGCACGCCTTATGCTCGGCCGAAATGACATGTACCGAATAATTCATAAACCATGGTCGGCAAAACACGCTCTCCTCGCCTGAAATAGCTCGCGCCCACTATTTCAAATCACACTCTCCTTGCCCGAAATCACTCGCGCCCACTACATTTCGAAACATGCCCTCCTCGCTCGAAATCGCTCCCGCCCACTATTTGGGGAGAAGCAAAGTTAGTCTATATCCCCGACCCTCAATACACAGACCCAAGCCGAGAAGCCTAAAGGCAGGGGTAGAACTATAACTCCCCCTCACATTTCAGAAAAATGCTTCCGTAAGAAATGGTTCCACTCCCCTCCAAATCCCCCCCCCATTCATACCTCATGGGCGCCAAATCACCTTCTCCCCGAAAGCTCCCTTCTCCCGAGCCGCGAAACCTCAGCCCCTCCTCCATGGCGCCCCCACCGCACCAATTTCACAGCCTCCCTCCTCCCTAATGCCGGAGACGCTGTCCATTTGCCGTCGTGCACTGGGTCGTGTGCCTCTTACTCCATGCTGCTGGAGCTGCCTCGACGATGGATGCGTGACCCGTACCGGAGCCGATTCACCCTTGCCGTTGTTCACGGCACCGGAGCAGCTCCAACCTCAGATCCGTACAGAGTCCCGGCGCTGCTTCCCCATAGCCGTCGACCATCGCGACATCGCTGTTTCCCTGCCGCCGGTCACCACCGCAACCGCGTCGGCCTCACCGACTCGGAAGCTGGACCTGCCTACTTCACCATGTTGCTAGATAGGTCGTACCCTCATCCAAATCACTTTATTTAGGCGTCAGTTGTCTGAATTTTTATTCTGGGCCAATCGATTCCCAATGGGAAGCAGCACCCCTCGAGGCGGCGGAGCTCCTAGGCTGCCGGTTGGCTGGTGTCTAATGTAAGGGTGCGGGGCCGCAAGTTCGCCGCGGAAGCAGCGCTTAGATGGCTATCTCAGAGTTGCGTGGGTTGAAGGTACTGCCGCCGCCGGATCTGGATGACGGGGAGTCTTTGTGGATTGGCCCGGGGGTGGCGCAACCACGACAATGCGGTGGGGTGGGGAGCGGGGTTTTGGCCGGGGCCACGGACGGTGGAGGCAGGCTGCTCTGCCGTTGGTCGCTGGCTCTTCATGGAAGATTCCGAACAGTGTCAGCCTGGAGGCACAAGATGGCCATCAAGCCATCCAGCGTAGATCGGACATTACCAAAATAAAATAAAATCGTGTGACCCCAATTTAGTCTTCAGTCAACAGACGTGTGACCACTCTCGTACCTTTTTGGTGATCTCTTAATGTATCTCTTCAGATCAAAGAGATATGTCGTTCTTAACATTATGCGTTATCTGCATCTTCAGCCACACCGTCTTCCGACTCACCACAGCTGCTCCAACAAGGGAAGCATACACCAGAAGGGAGCTATAGTCCCCACTCAATAGTTCCCTGCATCGAATGCGCATGCCCGACATGGACAGCCACAACAACTGCAGGGCCATCAAACAAGTCAGCACATGATGCTCACTCCTATGGATGGCGGCCAGATAGGTTTTACCCTCATCTTACTTGTGTGCAACATTTATGGCTTTGTTATTCATCTAAGCATGGAAAATAGATTATCACATTTGACTATATATTCATGTTGATCTCTTACAGGTCTTGTTCAGGAGTTAACGTTGTTCCATAGTTCAGCTCAGATACTTGTTCTTTAGGTAACGTTGTTCCATAGTTATCATCCATCAGCCAATGCTATCCCACAGGCTGGTGATTATAGTATTATACCACTTCTAGTATTACCTATGTTGTTCTTTAATACTTTTGTGTGCCATCTATTTAATCTCGAGTACAAATGATACATATTCTGTAGCTTTCATCTGTGTTCTCCCTTTAGTTTTTGAGACCTGTTGCTGCTAGTTAACCCCAGTCCTACTATTTATGCCGTCTCCTACAAGCACTCATTACATAAATCTAACTACTAGTTGTCTTCCATGCATGTCGGATATAATTGCACACACTGATATATCCACAAGAACCTCACAGAGCAATGTAAAGGCCAATAAACTTGATGTTAATGATACCCAATATGATGGAACATGTAAAGGTAATTCTTCAGAAGACTTGCGGAAAGATGATGAATCCTCTTCACCCCACAAGGTCCTTGCTCTAACTTGGCCTATGATATGGGTACAACAAGCATATAATGTCCAGGAGTGTATCTACTCTGATGCAATGCCATGTGCTTAGCATGCTGATCATGCATGTAAATATGTCATGCCTTCCTATTTTTCAGTACCTATTCCATTCATGATAACATGTTTTCAAATTCAAGTACTATCACTCTACTCTATCGCAATGCCATTTGCTTAATTTGGACATCATGCTTATGAATATCTTATGCATTGTTATTCATCAGTATGTACTTCATCTGTCTACCATACCATGTTTTTTTACATTGAAATGATGTTCTAGTGCTCTATTGCAATGCCATCTTAGTTTCACAATCATACACGTGTATGTTGCCTTAGTTTTTTCTGTATGTATTCCGCTAGCATACACTTTTACATTCAACTAGTATTTTTTTACTGTGTTGTCCTGTCCGAATTACATGTTGCCGAAATGGATAAAAAATGATGTATCTAAAACTGAAATATGCCTAGACCCATCCATTTTTTCCGGATGGAGGGAATACATGTCAATATGTCATGCCTTTCTATTCTTCAGTACCTATTCCATCTCTCTGCTATAGCATGTTTTATAATTAAAGCACCATTATTCTATACAAGGCATGCAAGGGGAAGACGACTATGTTAGAATCTGAAGGGTTACAAACAAGGCCTTTGCAAAAGATCCAAATGCCAGGAGATAATAAACCAACTCCAGTTTTTATAGATACTACTCCAGCACAGAGAAACCCAACTCCTACTAATAATAAGCAGATTCCAGTGGCCAAAGAACTAGTCCGCTCCAGTCCAACAAAAATATGTCAACTCCATTCTAAGAAGCGTGTGCGTATCCTTGCATCATGAAATTTTATAGCATGTTGATCATATTTTCTACATGTTTCTTACCCATCTCTCTTTTAGAAAATAAGCTTAACAGATAGAAGAATTTCTGCACTAGTATCGTTTGTGAGGAAAGATTCTTGCAGGAATTCTCTGTGCTCCAATGCGGATGTAAGTACCTGTTGTATATCACTATATTTTTACATCAACATGTATTTTGTTAATCGGCGTGAATCCAACCTTTATCTGATCTAAATTTAGTTGTAGCAAAATGTATGATTAAAGGCCACAATCTTGATTTTTGTAAGGAAAGTTGCCTGGTAGTTTTGCATCCTGAGCTGCATGAGTGTACTATCTCATATCAGTGGATTTGAATACTTTCGTTCTGCGGTGGGTTTTCAGTGTGTTTTTGTAGGACCTTGAAGTATGTCTAGAGGGGGGTGATTAGAGTTTGGCAGATTTTAGCAATTCTAGGACAAGTCAAGCAATCATCACACAATACAAGCAAGCATGCAAAGAGTGTATAGGCAGCGGAAAGTAAAGCATGCAACTTGCAAGAAAGTAAAGGGAAGGGTTTGGAGGATTCAAACGCAATTGGAGACACGGATGTTTTTGGCGTGGTTCCGATAGGTGGTGCTATCGTACATCCACGTTGATGGAGACTTCAACCCACGAAGGGTAACGGCTGCGCGAGTCCACGGAGGGCTCCACCCACGAAGGGTCCACGAAGTAGCAACCTTGTCTATCCCACCATGGCCGTCGCCCACGAAGGACTTGCCTCACTAGCGGTAGATCTTCACGAAGTAGGCGATCTCCTTGCCCTTACAAACTCCTTGGTTCAACTCCACAATCTTGTCGGAGGCTCCCAAGTGACACCTAGCCAATCTAGGAGACACCACTCTCCAAGAAGTAACAAATGGTGCGTTGATGATGAACTCCTTGCTCTTGTGCTTCAAATGATAGTCTCCCCAACACTCAACTCTCTCTCATAGGATTTGGATCTGGTGGAAAGAGGGTTTAAGTGGAAAGCAACTTGGGGAAGGCTAGAGATCAAGATTCATATGGTAGGAACGGAATATCTTGGCCTCAACACATGAGTAGGTGGTTCTCTCTCAGAAATGGTAAGTTGGAAGTGTAGGTTTAGTCTGATGGCTCTCTCCACGAATGAAGAGGAGGTGGAGGGGTATATATAGCCTCCACACAAAATCTAACCGTTACACACAATTTACCAAACTCAGTGGGACCGAATAGTTAAACTCGGTCGGACCGATTTAGTAAACCTAGTGACCGTTAGTGATTTTCGGTGGGACCAACATGCATCTCGGTGAAACCGATTCGGTTAGGGTTAGGGCATAACGTAATCTTGATAAGACCGATTACACAAACTCGGTAAGACCGATTTTGGTAATAAGCTTTCCAGAGAGTTGGTCAGGTAAACTCGGTGGGACCGATTTGCTCTTTTCGGTGAGACCGAAATGTTACAAAAAGGAAACAGAGAGTTTACATTGCAATCTCGGTGGGACCGATCGCTCACTTTGGTTAGACCGAAACGTTACGAAGGGAAACAGAGAGATTACAATCCCATCTCGGTGAGACCGAGATCCCTATCGGTATGACCGATT
The DNA here is from genome assembly GCF_018294505.1 of Triticum aestivum. Lineage (NCBI taxonomy): Eukaryota > Viridiplantae > Streptophyta > Magnoliopsida > Poales > Poaceae > Triticum > Triticum aestivum. The sequence continues at coordinate 177,227,160 of NC_057804.1, forward strand.
TGCTTAGGGTTTGTGGCAGTGGCTATGACTTTTGGAATCGGTGGCGCCGGATTGAAAGAATCGGTGCAGCCGATTTTGGCTTTAGGTTTAGGTCATTTGTGGATGTGGGAAAGTAGTTGAGGGTTTTGGAGCATATCACTAAGCACATGAAGCAAGAGGCTCATTAAGCAACACCTCATCCCTTCTTGATAGTATTGGCTTTTCCTATAGACTCAATGTGATCTTGGATCACTAAAATGTAAAATGAAGAGTCTTGAGCTTTTGAGCTTGAGCCAATCCTTTGTCCTTAGTATTTTGAGGGATCCACTTTCATCATCCATGCCATGCCATTCATTGAGCTTTCCTGAAATAATAGTCTTGGAATAGCATTAGCTCAATGAGCTATATGTTGTTATGAATTACCAAAACCACCTAGGGATAGTTGCACTTTCAATCTCCCCCTTTTTGGTAATTGATGACAACACATAGATCAAAGCTTCGACAAATGATAATAACATTTAAATAACATCGTCGCTTTGAGAAGTATGTGATAAGCAAGAGCTCCCCCTAAATTTGTGCATAGTTTTAGATTTGCTTTGGACTGCAAATGCACAATGAATTAGGCTCATGGATTACTCTCCCATGTCACATACATCTTGGTGGAGCGCTCAAAATAATAAACAATGAATACATGCACTCATCACCAAGCATAGTGAGTGATCACATAAGATAGATAAGATAATATCAAGCATGCATAAGTGTAGCTTATGATCAAACACATGATCATCAATGTCTCACAAGCATAGTATCTCAACCAAAAGCAAACAAGATAAACACACCAAAAGCAAGAGAGAACAAAAGCAACACTCTCTCTCGAAGCCTATGATCTATACATTTTTCTCCCCCTTTGGCAACAAGTTACCAAAAAGTTCATAGAAAATGCATAGTGCTAGATCGACTCTCAGGCTTGATCTTCTGGTGGTGGTGTCCTGATGACTCCAAGGACGAAGGCTTCAGTTGATGTAGAGGGTGCTCGAGTTGATGCTGAAGCTGGTTGCACTGGAGTTGAAGGGGCAGTAGCTGGTGCTGAAGTTGTTGCTCTAGTGTCTATCATTGGCTCTGCAACTGACCTCTGGGCTCTGGGCACTCTGGCAAACACATTGGTGGTTGTCTTGCCCTTCGTCTCCTGCATGTCATCCTGCAGTTGCTCCACAACTGACTGAATCTCAGTTACCTTGACATCTAGATCATAGAATTTTTATTCCATGATTCTTTCCAGGCTCTCCTAGTTTTGAGTTAGGGTGGCCAACCCCTTCTCAATCCTCAGAGATGATGCTATCAAGTAACCAAGCTGCTCCTATTTGGTTTTCAAGAAATATTTAGATGCCTCCTCTTGAGTTGGCATCTTGGCAGCCTTCTCCTTCCTTGCCTTTTCTTTCTTCTCCTGAGCTTGAACTGATGATGGATCATCTTCATTCATGACAACCTCATTGTCCTCAAAGTCTGGATAAAGTGGAAAGTGTTCCTTATCCAACTGATATTTGCCAGTTCCCATCTTTGAGTTGATCAATTCCTGAATCTGAGGTGCATATCCACAGCTCCTCTTCTGATCTGCTGCAGTCCTCTTGACAGTTTCAACTATTAGGCTCATGACTTTGAATTTTTGTGGCACATCAAATAAATGTATCATGTTGATGGCATGCCCTCTGATCATGTTATGGTCACCTGACTTGGGCAACAGAGTGTGCCTCAGAATCCAATTGATAGTAGCCAGCCCTGACAGCAGAAAGTGGACTGATCCAAAAGAGAAAGTCTCTAGGGCTTTGTCTGGGATCTCCTTGTACATGTGAGCCATGGAATTGTGTCCCATCTTCTTCTTTGCATAAATGTCCAGATCATCATCATTTTCCTTTGGGGAATTGATCAGACTTGCCCATTCTTCAACAGTGGATTGGTACCTTATACCTTCAGACATCCAAACAATTCTCCCATCTGGGTAAAAATGTGTTGTGGAGTAGAATTGCATGATAAGTTCAGCATTCCAATTTGTGAGATTTTGCCCAACAAAATCTGCAACTCCACAACCAACAAAGCTGTCTTGCACTCCAGGATAGTGTTGTTCATTCTCCTTGATGTATTTCCAGTCAACCCACCTCATGTCACAAACTATGGGCTTCTTGTCCAATAAGGTTGTCTCATAGAAGTCATGTTGTTCCTTTGTATGGAACCTGTAATCAACAGCAGTTCTTCTCCTTGTGGCATATGGATCTGCCATTCTCCATAGTCTCAGCCCTGAATCCTTCCTGATTTTCATGTCCTCAGCCACAGGATGTGCATCATTATGGTCTGATATCTTGGGCTTGAGTTTTCTTAGAACCCGTCCTTCTTCATCTTCCTCCTCAGCAACATTGGGCACTGGGGCCTTGTTCTTCTCAGCAGCTGGAATACTCCTGGTATTCCTCTTTGGTATAGAGTTGGCCTTGGGGGCAGCTTTGGGTGCTTCCTTGGGCTTAGATGTTGCAGCCCCTGATCTGATTGCATCACCCATAAGCTTAGGTGCCTTTGGTGCTGGTGCAGCAAGCTCTTCTTCTTCCATCATGGAAGGTTGCCCAACAACTCAGGCCATGGTCTTCTTGACCCTTTCCTTCCTCTTCTTGCTTTCTTCAGCTGGCCCTTTGGGATCAGGATTTTTAGGCAGTTGAGTTGATGCTCTGGCCTTGGGCATAGGTTGCCTTCTTGCAGGCCTTTTAATCTTCATGCCTGGCTTTATATCCTTTGCTGAGCCATATTCCTTCTTGAGCACCACTTTCTTGGAGGTAGCCTCATCTTCCTCAGCCTTGTAGTCTTCATCCTCTGAATCTGAAGTTCTTTTCCTCCTTTGCCTAGTTGCAGACTTAGGCAAATTGCTAGGAGTACTTCTGCTCCCTTCATCTGAAGTACTGGAGGGACTAGTGCCCTCACTCAAGTCCATCTGCTCTTCTGGCCTGTTCTGGCTGTCACTTTGATCAGACATACTGCAAAAGCTGACTGCTGACCCTGTGAAGAGTTATAGATGAGATAGAAAAGATGAGCATCACAAAATGCAGAGGTTTTTGCAAAAGAATGACTCAAAAGTTCAGTTTTAATTTTCCACAGAAAGCATTTCGGATCCATCGATTTTCAAACTCGGTGATACCGAAGCAGTTTTGGAACCTAAACTGATGATCTCAGTTGGACCGAGTTTCAGTTTGGTGGTACCGAGACTGCTAGGGTTTCATAGAATTCTCAAATCGGTTACACCGATTAGTAATTCTCGGTCAGACCGAGAGTCACTAGTGCAATGGCATAAGCCAAATCGGTGAGACCAAGTTTTTCAACTCGGTGGGTCCGAGATGGTTTCGGCGGAAACCTAAACCTAAAAATTCGAATCACATCTAATCTATGAACTACTTTGGCTGGATAGAAGAGTTTCAATCGTGGCAAGAATCAATGTGAAAGCAATGTGCTAGGAATCAGACGTGGATAGCACAAAGATCAAGTCCATACCCTAACTTGGCGGTGGACTTGCTACGGCGGCAATGGCGGGGACGAAATCCGTTGACGGCGGCGAAGACCAGCGACAGGAGGCTGCTGGCGACGAGGAGATGATCCGGAGACCACGATGGCAGAGCGAGCTGTTGCACGGGCGAAGGGTTCCGGAGAAATTTCCAAAATTTTGCCCGTGGCTATATATAGCCCGACCCTGTCGGTGTGACCGAGTGGAACAACTCGGTGGCACCGAGATGCATAACTATGTTCAGTTATAGCAAATCGGTGAGACCGAAAAGTTCAAATCAGTTGCACCGAGATTGAAAACTCAGATCAACTTGATGATCTCGGTAGGACCGAAATGGAAGGATCGGTCAGACCGAGAATCACTAAGAGGTTTTGGAATTTTAAGTCTATGACGAATCGGGGACTCCGAGTGCTCCTCACGCAGAGTGGTTCGAATCTGACTTGATCAAATTTTGTGATGTAGCATGAATAGAGTTTGAGACGACAAAAGCATAGATAGCTAAAGAAGGTTCTTAGGCATTCTTTTCCATCCACTTGGCACAAAGAAATGAACCAAACAATCAAAACAACAAGTGGATGTCCTTGAATGAGTAAAATATGCACCAACATGCTCACACAATAAGATGGCAATTGAAATATGTGGCAAAGCATGCACAACCAATTCTAGCATCAATCAAACAGTTAGCGATGACTAGGTCATCTATATATGAGTATATTGACTTAGGAGTCAAATGAGAACATTTGATCATAGGTCATACTCATCGTTTAAGCTCAAGTGGGGTTACCACTTTTACATAATGCATTAATGTGTTCACACCATTAGAGTTGCTTTGACTCAATTCTTGGAGTTAAGCTCCCCCTAGATGTGAGATCCCCCCTTAGAGGGATGAACTAACCTTGGGTTTTGTCGACGATGACTTCATGTAGGTGTTGAAGATGTAGATGCTCAGTGTTGATGTAGATCATTTGGAGCAATCCTTTGGAGTGAGTTGCACTTTCAACTTACCTACATGGGTTTGTCCCGCAAGGAACAAACAAGAATATCCATAGACATAGAGTGATGCACACACAAGATGATGTCTATGAAAAAATTAGGTTACCTTGTCCCTTGCCTTACCAACATGAGGGTTTGTGACTCCTTGAACTAGTGCAAGATGTGAAGGTTGATTGCACTTGTTCTTGCCAAAATGATATGAGTAAAGAATGTTGGCGGAGTCACCCTCAAGAACTCTCTAGTTCTTCTTCTTCAGGATCCACATCATCTTGATGGGAATCCTTGGAGTTATAGTTGTACTTGATGAAGTAGAACTTGACGTAGTCTTGGGGACCCATTGAACTAGGCTTTAGGTGCTTCTTCAAATGCATCAATCTCTTCTTGAAGCTTGTCCATGCCTTTGTTCTTGTGGTCTTGTGGTGGAAGATCATCTTGAGCTTGTGTCCCCTTGAAGGAAGTAGGATCATACTTCTCTTGTTGTGGAACAAACTTTGTCTTGGGGTATTGATCTTCTTCCCACTCAACTCCATTGGCATTGAACTTTCGTTCAAAACCAACACCTTGATTCTTCCGGTGCCTTCCTTGCTTGCGTACAATTTCCTCGAATTTCTTACTCCCGGCAAGGCTCTTGTAAACACCTTTCTCTATAATTCCCTTCAATAAACTATTTTCTTGCTCAAGTGTAACTTGGCTAAGAGAATCATTAGTGGAATCAAGAGAACTACTAGAAGCAACAGTATTGGAGTCAACATTATTATTGTTACTACTAGAGGAAGTATCTTTCTTGTACTTGTTACTAGACTTGACTTGAGGCATGTAAGTAGATAAGAGTAAATGCTTCGCAATGTAAGAACTTTTCTTGTGGAGATCATCATTGAATGCCTTTAAGAACTCATGCTCTTGCTCAAGATTGAGCTTTTCAAAGCATAACTTCTCATGAGCCCTCAAAAGTTCTCGATGATCTTCGAAGATAGTTTCATGAGACAACTTAAGAGTGTTTAGTTCTTTAGTTAGAAGCTCAATTTTCTCCTTATCATTGTCATTCGTTTGACTAGCATGATTAATTGACGTTTCATCATAGTATTCATCACTAGAGTTGTCAACAAGTAAATCATCATCCACAAGCAAGTCATCTTGATCACTATTAAAATCAACATACTCGGGATGTGTTACCTTTGGACCTTTGGCCATGAAGCATCTTCCAATTACTTCATTTGGTGAATCAAATAGGTCGTAGGAGTTGGTTGACACAAGTGCTAGACCGGCAACACCTTCATCTTGAGTATATTCGGAGTCGGAGTGATAGCTTCTCTCGGAGTGTTTGTCGGAGTCGGAGCCGTAAAACCATTCATCAACATGAGCTTGATGTCTTCGTTTTATGTAGCTCATTGATGACTTGTCCTTCCTTTCTGAATCCTTGCTTCTCCGTGAGGGTCTTCGTTCATAGCGATCATCTCTACTCCTCCTCTCTCTTGGTGGTGATTCTTCTCTTTTGCTCCTTCTTCTTGGAGAATCTTCTCTTCTTTTGTAGGGTGTCGTACACTCATTGGAGTAGTGTCCAGGCCTCCCACAATTGTAGCAATTGCGCTCTCGACTAGAAGATCTCTTGTCATTGTAAGACCTTGACTTGGAGCTTCTTTCTTTGCTTCTACTCTTGTAGAATTTGTTGAAGTTCTTCACCATTAATCTCAATTCTTCATTGAAGGTTTGTTTCTCACTTGATGATGTGGGGACTTCACTTGCGGCTTTGTAAGCACCACTTGACTTGTTGTGAAGTTCCTCCTTATCCTTGAGTGACATCTCATGAGCAACAATCCTTCCAATGACTTCCGTTGGCTTGAGATCTTTGTAGTTTGGCATCATTTGGATCAATGTGCACACGGTATCATACTTTCTATCCAATGCTCTTAGGATTTTCTTGATGATGAATTTGTCGGTCATCTCTTCACTCCCTAAGCCGGCAATCTCATTTGTGATAAGAGCAATCCTAGAGTACATTTTAGCGACACCTTCACCATCCTTCATTTTGAACTTGTCAAGCTGACTTTGGAGCACATCCAACTTGGATTCCTTGACAGACTCGGTACCTTCATGCATATCAATCAAAGTATCCCAAATTTCCTTTGCATTCTCAAGACGACTGATTTTGTTAAATTCTTTGGGGCACAATCCGTTGAAGATGATGTCACATGCTTGAGCATTGTATTGCAGCATCTTCAATTCTTCCGCATTAGCTTCACGGTTCGGTTCTCTCCCATCGAAGAATTCACCTTGCAAGCAAATACAAATAATTTCCCAAACGGCGGGGTTATGTCCAAGAATATGCATTTTCATCTTATGCTTCCAACTAGCAAAATTATACCATCAAAGTAAGGACCTCTACGGTGATAATTTCCCTCGCTAGACGCCATACTCTCCTAGGTTGTGAAACCAAGGCTATGACCACAAAAAGCTATGGAAATCAAAGCAAATGGAGACCAAGGCTCTGATACCACTTGTAGGACCTTGAAGTATGTCTAGAGGGGGGTGATTAGACTACTTGACCAATAAAAAACTTAACCTTTTCCCAATTTTAGAGTTTGGCAGATTTTAGCAATTCTAGGACAAGTCAAGCAATCATCACACAATACAAGCAAGCATGCAAAGAGTGTATAGGCAGCGGAAATTAAAGCATGCAACTTGCAAGAAAGTAAAGGGAAGGGTTTGGAGGATTCAAACGCAATTGGAGACACAGATGTTTTTGGCGTGGTTCCGATAGGTGGTGCTATCGTACATCCACGTTGATGGAGACTTCAACCCACGAAGGGTAACGGATGCGCGAGTCCACGGAGGGCTCCACCCATGAAGGGTCCACGAAGTAGCAACCTTGTCTATCCCACCATGGCCGTCGCCCACGGAGGACTTGCCTCACTAGCGGTAGATCTTCACGAAGTAGGCGATCTCCTTGCCCTTACAAACTCCTTGGTTCAACTCCACAATCTTGTCAGAGGCTCCCAAGTGACACCTAGCCAATCTAGGAGACACCACTCTCCAAAAGTAACAAATGGTGTGTTGATGATGAACTCCTTGCTCTTGTTCTTCAAATGATAGTCTCCCCAACACTCAACTCTCTCTCATAGGATTTGGATCTGGTGGAAAGAGGGTTTAAGTGGAAAGCAACTTGGGGAAGGCTAGAGATCAAGATTCATATGGTAGGAATGGAATATCTTGGCCTCCACGAATGAAGAGGAGGTGGAGGGGTATATATAGCCTCCACACATAATCTAACCGTTACACACAATTTACCAAACTTGGTGGGACCGAATAGTTAAACTCGGTCGGACCGATTTAGTAAACCTAGTGACCGTTAGTGATTTTCAGTGGGACCGACATGCATCTCGGTGAAACCGATTCGGTTACGGTTAGGGCGTAACGTAATCTCGGTAAGAACGATTACACAAACTCGGTAAGACCGATTTTGGTAATAAGCTTTCCAGAGAGTTGGTCAGGTAAACTCGGTGGGAATGATTTGCTCTTCTCGGTGAGACCGAAATGTTACAAAAAGGAAACAGAGAGTTTACATTACAATCTTGGTGGGACCGATCGCTCACTTCGGTTAGACCTAAACGTTACGAAGGGAAACAGAGAGATTACAATCCCATCTCGGTGAGACCGAGATCCCTATCGGTATGACCGATTTGCTTAGGGTTCGTGGCAGTGGCTATGACTTTTGGAATCGGTGGCGCCGGATTTAAAGAATCGGTGCGGGCGATTTTGGCTTTAGGTTTAGGTCATTTGTGGATGTGGGAAAGTAGTTGAGGGTTTTGGAGCATATCACTAAGCACATGAAGCAAGAGGCTCATTAAGCAACACCTCATCCCTTCTTGATAGTATTAGCTTTTCCTATAGACTCAATGTGATCTTGGATCACTAAAATGTAAAATGAAGAGTCTTGAGCTTTTGAGCTTGAGCCAATCCTTTGTCCTTCGTATTTTGAGGGATCCACTTTCATCATCCATGCCATGCCATTCATTGAGCTTTCCTGAAATAATAGTCTTGGAATAGCATTAGCTCAATGAGCTATATGTTGTTATGAATTACCAAAACCACCTAGGGATAGTTGCACTTTTAGTTTTTTACTCTGTTGTCCTGTCGTATCCCTAGCTCTTACATCATACTCCCTCCGTCCGGATTACATGTCGTAGAAATGGATAAAACTAGATGTATCTAGAACTGAAATACGCCTAGACCCATCCATTTATTTCTGGATGGAGGGAATACATGTCAATATGGCATGCCTTTCTATTCTTCAGTACCTATTCCATCTCTGTTGTAGCAATTTTTATAATTGAAGCACCATTCTTCTATATAAGGCATGCAAGGGGAAGACAACTATGTTAGAATCTGAAGGGTTACAAACCAGGTCTTTGCAAAAGATCCAAACGCCAGGAGATAATAAACCAACTCCATTTTTCATAGATACTGCTCCAGCATAGAGAAACCCAACTCCCACTAATAATAAGCAGATTCCAGTGGCCAAAGAACTAGTCCGCTCCAGTCCTGCAAAAGAATGTCAACTCCATTCTAAGAAGCGTGTGCGTATCCTTGCATCATGAAATTTTATAGCATTCTCTACATGTTTCTTACCCATCTCTCTTTTAGAAAATAAGGTTAAACGATAGAAGACTTCCTCCATTTGTATCGTATTAGAGGAAAATATCTTGCGGGAATTCTCTGTGCTCCAATGCTGATGTAAGTACCTGTTGTATATCACTATATTTTTACATCAGCATGTATTTTGTTAATCGGCATGAATCTAACCTTTATCTGATTTAAAATTAGTTGTAGCAAAATTTTAAAGGCGCCAATGTTGATTTTTGTAAGGAAAACTTCCTGGTACTTTTGCGTACTGAGCTGCGTGAGTGTACTATCTCATATCATGCACATTACTGAATTGTAGTGCTGCTCTGGTTGCCCATTCATTCATTGTGTCAATGTTGCTTTCATATTACCTTACCTGGCTGATGATAGTTGTGCCATATTGTGTTAATTTGGTGTAGGCTAGTTGCCCAAATGTTCGTTGTGTCAATGTTGCTTTCCTATTATCTGACTTGGCCAATGATAGCAATGCTAGTGTGTTAATTTGGTGCAGGCTGCTGAAGATAGGAAGACAAACTCTGAAAACAACAATAAATATAGGCCAGGTAATATGGCAATAACTCATGATTAATCTGTTTGGTTCCCCTCCTAGTTTATGTTATGATGCAGTGGTCGAGACACTCTCCACTATCAATAATACAAGCCTGCCAAAATTGCCATCTGAACCTGTTCAGTGTCCTCTGTCTCGAATGCAACAGAAAAAATGTATGTTTGTGAACCAATTAATGGCTGAAGCAATGATGGAAATGGTGGAGGAATCAGAGGTGCAGACTCGTGCGACACAACAACTGATCAATGTTTTCAGAGACTGTAGCAAAGCAGCAAGAACTTGCCCTCATGCTTATGGGCGTCATTCGTGTTGAGGCTGCAGATTGTGACGTTGTAGATCGTTAGGTTGTGTTCATTTATTTGCACTGGCATCAATCTTTGATTACCTAGTGGATGTAATTTCATGTAATATATGCTGGATGTGCAACGTTTTCCCTGTATGTCGTACCTTTGCTTGATCGGTTTTGGTCCTGTGCATAATTGCTCGTCGTAATGGGCTCAAATTAACTAATTTGGCCTAAAGACATGTACGAACTTTAGTGGACCCATTGAGTTAATGGGCCATTACTGGGCCGAAAGTTAATGGTCGGCCCTCTTACCTCCTGGGTCGTTAACACGCCGACATCAAAGCGGGCAACTGGTGGGCCCAATTGATTTCACGGGCCGTTAATATGCCATTACTAAGTTCGGGCTACATATGGCCCAACTATACTGTAGGCCTATAGCAGGACGAAAGAGTCAGCGGGCTTGTACTGGACCATGAAGAGCATGGGCCGCTAAGAGGCGGAAAGTCAGGTCGTATTGTAAATGGCCCAACTATGTTGTGGGCCTTTAGCAGGCTGAAAGAGAAACCGGGCTGGTATTGGACCATGAAGGGCATGGGCCGTTAAAAGGCCAAAACTAAGGTCCGACTACAAATGGCCCAACTCATTTATGGTCCGTTAACAGGCCGAAAGGCACACAGGGCCGGGAATTGGACCAACACTTAAATGGGTCGCTAAAAGGCCAAAACTCAGGTCCGACTACAAATGGCCCAACTGATTTATGGGTCGTCAACAGGCTGAAAGAGACACCGAGCCGGAAATTGGCCCAACACTTAAATGAGTCGCTAAAAGGCCGAAACTCAGGTCCGACTACAAATGGCCCATCTGATTTATGGGCCATCAACAGGCTGAAAGACACACCGGGCTGGAAATTAGCCCAACATTTAAATGGGTCGCTAAAAGGGCGAAAGATGTACATCCTCAAAATTGGCACATCCATTGAATGGGCCGTTAAAAGGCCTAAATCTCATTGGGCCGATATTGAGCCCAAATATATAGCGGGCTTTTAACGGGCTCGAACTGACGATTGGCTGCAATGGTGTCAAATCTTTAACGGGCCATTGACGGGCCGAATTGGCACATGTCGTATGGGTCGTGGGCTTAAATGTGTTGGGGAACGTAGTAATTTCAAAAAAATTCCTACGCACACGCAAGATCATGGTGATGGCATAGCAACGAGAGGGGAGAGTGTTCGTCCACGTACCCTTGTAGACCGTAAGCGGAAGCGTTATGACAACGCGGTTGATGTAGTCGTACGTCTTCACGATCCGACCGATCCAAGCACCGAACGTACGGCACCTCCGAGTTCAGCACACGTTCAGCTCGATGACGATCCCCGGGCTCCGATCCAGCAAAGCTTCGGGGATGAGTTCCGTCAGCACGACGGTGTGGTGACGATGATGATGTTCTACCGGCGCAGGGCTTCGCCTAAACTCCGCGATGATATGACCGAGGTGGAATATGGTGGAGGGGGGCACCGCACACGGCTAAGGAACGATCCGTAGATCAACTTGTGTTGTTATGGGGTGCCCCCCTGCCCCCGTATATAAAGGAGGGAGGGGGAGGTGCGGTCGGCCTAGGAGGGGGCGCGCCAAGGGGAGTCCTACTCCCACCGGGAGTAGGACTCCCTCCTTCCTTGTTGGAGTAGGAGAAGTGGAAAGAGGGGGAGAGGGAAAAGGAAAAGGGGGCTGCCCCCTTGTCCAATTCGGACGAGAGGGGGGGCGCAGGCCTCTTTCCTTTTGGCCTCTCTCCTCTATTCCCGTATAGCCCAATAAGGCCCATATACTCCCCGGCGAATTCACGTAACTCTCCGGTACTCCGAAAAATACCCGAATCACTCGGAACCTTTCCGAACTCCGAATCTAGTCGTCCAATATATCGATCTTTACGTCTCGACCATTTCGAGACTCCTCGTCATGTCCCTGATCTCATCCGGGACTCCGAACTCCTTCGGTACATCAAAACTCATAAACTCATAATATAACTGTCATCATAACGTTAAGCGTGCGGACCCTACGGGTTCGAGAACTATGTAGACATGACCTAGAACTATTCTCGGTCAATAACCAATAGCGGAACCTGGATGCCCATATTGGTTCCTACATATTCTACGAAGATCTTTATGGGTCAAACCACATAACAACATACGTTGTTCCCTTTGTCATCGGTATGTTACTTGCCCGAGATTTGATCGTCGGTATCCAATACCTAGTTAAATCTCGTTACCGGGAAGTCTCTTTACTCGTTACGTAATGCATCATCCCGTAACCAACTCATTGATCACATTGCTTGCAAGGCTTATAGTGATGTGCATTACCGAGAGGGCCCAGAGATACCTCTCCGACAATGGGAGTGACAAAACCTAATCTTGAAATACGCCAACTCAACATGTACCTTCGGAGACACCTGTAGTACTCCTTTATAATCACCCAGTTACGTTGTGACGTTTGGTAGTACCCAAAGTGTTCCTCCGGTAAACGGGAGTTGCATAATCTCATAGTTACAGGAACATGTATAAGTCATGAAGAAAGCAATAGCAACATACTAAACGATCAAGTGCTAGGCTAACGGAATGGGTCATGTCAATCACATTATTCTCCTAATGATGTGATCCCATTAATCAAATGACAACACATGTCTATGGTTAGGAAACATAACCATCTTTGATTAATGAGCTAGTCAAGTAGAGGCATACTAGTGACTATATGTTTGTCTATGTATTCACACATGTATCATGTTTCCGGTTAATACAATTCTAGCATGAATAATAAACATTTATCATGAAATAAGGAAATAAATAATAACTTTATTATTGTCTCTAGGGCATATTTCCTTCAAAATGGACCTGACACAAGTAGGCCTTATATGGGTCGGCCTGCTAATTTTTACTGGGTCGGCCTTTTTCACCGAAATGGGCCACTGTTGGGCCGTGCATTTGTCAACCTATCATAGGCGCCTCCTGTTCAATGAGTGGATGACATCTGTCCCAACAGTGAGGCAACACGTGTTTCCTCCGGCCAATGATGATTTTACACGTGGAAAATCCCCATTGTTCCGGGCTATTAACGGGTTATCGGATCAAAAACCGGACCCGATAGCTTAATGGCGTTCCATTACAGTGGATGCCACGTGTCGGTCACCCTTGACGAAAGCACTTATGTGACGCGTCATTTATCGTCATGGAAGTGGACACTTCTGTGATGATAATTTTGGTAATGTCATGGAACACGTCTACGACAGCACAGGTATGACTATCTTGATTCTGTCATAAAATCGTCATGGATGTACATGCATGACAAAAAACGCGACCTACTATGACAAACACGTATCATCACGGAAGTGTATTTTTTTTGTAGTGCTTAGTGGAAATTGAAATTTAATATTGCCTTCTTTCATATCAATCACGGCACCAATAGTACGTAAAAACGGTCTACCAAGTATAATTGGACAAGACGGATTGCAATCAATATCAAGAACAATAAAATCTATGGGCACTTAATTCCTATTTGAAAGAATAAGAACATTATTAATTCTTCCCATAGGATTTTTAATAGTAGAATCCGCCAAGTGCAAATTTAAAGAGCATTCTTCAATATCGGTAAGACCAAGCACATCACATAAAGACTTCGGAATTGTAGAAACACTAGCACCCAAGTCACATAAATCAAAACACTCATAATTTTTAATCTTGACTTTGATGTTAGGTTCCCATTCATCATGTATTTTTATAGGAATTTAAACTTCTAATTCCAATTTTTCTTCAATAGCTTTTATCATAGCATCACCAATATGTTTAGTAAAAGCTCTATTTTGTTCATAAGCATGGGGTGAATTTATCATGGATTGCAACAAAGAAATACAATCAACCAAAGAGAAACTATCAAAATTAAAGTTTTGCAATCCAAAATAGTGGGCACATCACTAGTTAAAGTCTTCACCTCTTCAAACACTTTTATCAATTTTTTTAACAAAATTTTCACCGTCCGAATCATAGGGACGCCTTCTAACTAAAGTTGACTCTTATCTAGCCCCTTTTTAATCAATCTTAATTTCACTAAACAAAGAATCAATAGAAGAAACACCAATCATTTTAAGATCTTCATCACTTTTATGAAAGTAATCACTAGAAAACGCTCTTTCTAAAAATTCTCTTTTAGCTCTAAGCATAGCGGTTCTTTTCTTACTTTCATACATAGAAACATAAAGACCTTTAATTGATTCTTCAACTTTAGGCATAAAATTTTTCATCTTGAGAGTTTCCACATCATGATAAATTCTATCAATACTTATAGACATATCATCAACCTTATTCAGCTTTTCTTCTATCATAGCATTGAAAACTTTTTGAGTATTGATAAATTATTTAATATTATTCTCAAGATCAGAGGTGTTTCTATTATTATTGTAAGAAGGGTTGCCATAGGAATTACCATAATTATTAGAGGAACTACTAGGAAAAGTCCTAGGATTAAAATTACCTCTATAAGCATTGTTATTGAAATTGTTTTGCGAGATAAAATTCACATCTATGGCATCACTATTTTGTTCAATCAAAGTAGACAAAGGCACATCATTAAAATCAATAGGAGCACTTTTATTAGCAACCAACATCAAAAGAGCATCAACTTTTTCACTCCAAGAATTTATTTCTTCTACTGAATTGACTTTTTTTACTAGTAGGAGCTCTTTCGGTATGCCATTGTGAGTAATTGGCCACAATGTTGTCTAGAAATTTAGTAGCTTCACCCAAAGTAATTTCCATAAAAGTACCCCCCGCGACGGAATCCAAAAGATTACGAGAAACAAAATTCAACCCCGCATAATTATTTTGTATCATCATCCAAAGATTTAACCCATGAGTTGGGCAATTCCTTAGCATCAATTTCATCCTTTTCCAAGATTGCGCAACATGCTCATGTTCAAGTTGCTTGAAATTGATGATCCGGGTTCTAAGGGAAATAACTTTTGCGGGCGGAAAATACTTAGTAATAAAAGCATCCTTGCACTTGTTCCAAGAATCAATACTATTGCGAGGCAAAGAAGAAAAGCAAATTTTAGCACAATCTCGCAAAGAAATTGGAAATAATTTCAACTTCACAACATCATTGTCCACATGTTTTTTATTTCGCATATCGTATAATTCCATGAGTGTGTTAAGATGGGACGCGACATCCTCATTAGGAGTACTAGCAAATTGATCTTTCATCACAAGATTCAGCAAAGCAGTATTAATATCACAAGACTCCGCACTAGTGGCTGGAGGAGCAATCGGAGTGCTAATAAAATAATTGTTGTTGGTATTTGAGAAATCACACAACTTGGTGTTCTCTTGAGTCATGATGACTTCACAACAAGATTGCACTCAAAAACAGATCTGACGAGAAAATGGCGTACGAAAAAGAGGGCGAATAAAACGGCAAATTTTTGTGAAGTGGGGGAGAGGAAAACAAGAGGTAAATGGCAAATAATGTAAATTGCAAGGATATGAGATTTGTGATTAGGAACCTGGTTGATGTTGAAGATCCTCCCCGGCAACGGCGCTAGAAGTTCCTTTTGATGCCTGCTTGAACTACGTCGGTATTTCCCCAAAGAGGAAGGGATGATGCAGCACATCGACGGTAGGTATTTCCCTCAGTGATGAGACCAAGGTTATCAAACCAGTAGGAGAACCAAGCAACACAACTTAAACAACCCCTGCACACAAATAACAAATACTCACAACTCGACGTGTTAAAGGGGTTGTCAATCCTTTCGGGTAAAGGCGCCAGAAATTGGCACGTGGACGGGAGAAAGTTGTAATAGATTGAATAAATAGATCGCAAAATAAATAAAGTGTAGTAAGGTATTTTTTGTATTTTTTGTTTAGTAGATCTGAAAATAAAAGCAAAGGAAAAAATAGATCGCAAAAAGCAAATATGATGAAAAGAGACCCGGGGGCCGTAGGTTTCGCTAGTGGTTTCTCTCGAGAAAAATAGCAAACGGTGAGAAAACAATTACTGTTGGGTAATTGATAGAACTTCAAATAATCATGACGATCCAGGCAATGATCATTATATAGGCATCACGTCCAAGATTAGTAGACCGACTCCTGCCAGCATCTACTACTATTACTCCACACATCGACCGCTATCTAGCATGCATCTAGTGTATCAAGTTCATGGAAAAATGGTGTAATGCAATAAGAATGATGACATGATGTAGACAAGATCTATTTATGTAGAAATGGACCCCATCTTGTTATCCTTAATAGCAACGATACATATGTGTCGTTTCCCTTTCTGTCACTGGGATCAAGAACCATAAGATCGAAGCCATCACAAAGCACCTCTTCTCATTGCGAGATAAATAGATCAAGTTTGCCAAAAAAAGCCAAAATATCGGAGAAGAAATACGAGGCTATAATCAATCATGCATATAAGAGATCAAAGAAGACTCAAATAACTTTCATGGATAAAAACATAGATCTGATCATAAACTCAAAGTTCATCGGATCCCAACAAACACACCGCAAAAAGACTTACATCATATGGATCTCCAAGGGACCATTGTAATTATTATAAAGAGAGATATAGGAAGCCATCTAGCTACTAATTACGGACCTGTAGGTCTACAAAGAACTACTCACGCATCATCGGAGAGGCACCAATGGACATGATGAACCCCTCCGAGATGGTGTCTAGATTGGATCTGGTGTTTCCGGACCTTGCGGCGGCTGGAATTGATTTTTGTTGACTCCCCTAGGGTTTCTGGAATATTGGGGTATTTATAGAGCAAAGAGGCGGTGTAGGCCAACAAGGAGGGCACAACCCATCGGGCGCGCCCTGGCGGGTTGTGCTCCCCTCGGAGCTCCCCTCATGTGCTTTCTTGGCCCATTGGATGTCTTTTGGTCCAAAAAAATACACAAAAAGTTTTGGTGCTTTTGGACTCCGTTTGGTATTGATTTCCTGCAATGTAAAAAACAAGCAGAAAATAACAACTGGCACTGGGCACTGTGTCAATAGGTTAGTACCAAGAAATGATATAAAATGAGTATAAAATGATTGTAAAACATCCAAGAATGATAATACAACAACATGGAACAATCAAAAATTATAGATACGTTGGAGACGTATCAGTGCCAAGGGAACAAAGGTAATCAGTTGAGCCAGTTGTAGACATGAGACCTGCTCACTCTACTCTTGCCACCACAACCCCTGTTGCTCCTCCAGTATCCTCTCCTCCAGCTCCACAGACTTCAGCAGAGGCATTTGCCGATGGCCACCTCTCCATGTTGTCTACACACATCGGAGCGACAAGCCATAAGACCCCTTCAGGAGCTCCCGGAGATCATGCTTAGAGTGTCATATAGCACTATCGTTTTCAAACTTTTTGGTAACTTGTTGCCAAAGGGGCATAAAGTGTATAGATCATAGGCTTCAAGAGAGAGTGCCTTTTGCCTTTTGTTGGTTTTATTTGCCTTGCTACTCCGGATACTTTGGTTGTTAGGTTGTTGCTTCCTATGCTACAATTTGTGTTATGCTCATGAGATACTTTATGTGATCATGTGTTTGATCATACTATGCTTAATGTGTGCTTGCATGATTATGTCTATGAATGTTTGTGCATGATCAATCACTTCTATCTTTGGTGATGAGTGCATGTTACTTAATCTTTATCATTTTGAGTGCTCCACCAAGATGTATCTGACATGCAAGAGTGACCCATGATCCTAATCGATTGTGCATTTGCATTCAAATGCAAATTTTAAATAATGCACAAATTTAGGGGGAGCTCTTGCTTATCACATCCTTCTCAAAGCGACAATGTATTTCATTTGTATCATCGCTTTGTCGAAGCTTTGATCTATATGTTGTCATCAATTAACAAAAAGGGGGAGATTGAAAGTGCAACTAATCCCGGGTGGTTTTGGTAATTCATAACACCATATAGCTCATTGAACTAATATCCATTCAAGTTTAATATTTTGGAAAGTTCAATGAATGGCATGGCATGGACTAGAGATGTGGACCGCTCAAAATGCTAAGGACACATATTGGCAAAAGTTCAAGACTCTTCATTTATATTTTAGTGATCCAAGATCACATTGAGTCCATAGGAAAGCCAATACAATTAAAAGGGGATGAGGTGTTGCTTAATGGTCTACTTGCTCAAATGCTTAGTGATATTTCTCCAAAACCCTCAACCACTTTCTCATTCCAAATATGTCCACAATTCAAAGTCAAACTCAACCCCATCGATTCTTTCTATCCAGAGCCACCGAGTTCATGTGACATTGCCATTGCCAGAAACCCTAAACAGTTTCGTCGCACTGATATGGATCTCCATCTCACTGAGATGGCCTTGCAAACTCTCTGTTTCCCTTTGTAACATTTTGGTCTCACGGAAATGAGCAAACGGTCCCACTTACTTTGCTTGGCATCTTCTCTATTTGCTTATTGTTTCACTTTGGTCTCACCGAGTTGATGCAATCGGTGCCACCGAGTTGATGTTTGCCCTAAGCCCTAGCACATCGTTCCACCAAGTTTTCCTTTCGGTCCCACTGAGATTCCTAACGTTCACATTTTGAACTGAATCGGTCTCACCGAGTTCTTCTATTTGGTCTGCCCGAGTTGGGTCAAATGTCTGTAATAGTTGGATTTTGTGTGGAGGCTATATATACCCCTCCACCCCTTCTCCATATGAGAGAGAGCCATCAGAACATGCCTGCACTTCCAACATACATTTTCTGACAGAGAACCACCTACTCATGTGTTTAGATCAAGATATACTAATCCTACCACAAGATTCTTGATTTCTAGCCTTCCCCAATTTGCTTTCCACTCAAATCATCTTTCCATCATATCCAAATATGTGAGAGTTGAGTGTTGGGGATACTATCATTTGAAGCAGAAGAGCAAGTAGTTCCTCATCGACACAACATATATTACCTTTTGGAGAGTGGTGTCTCCTAGATTGGTTAGGTGTCGCTGGGGAGCCTCCGACAAGATTGTGGAGTTGAACCAATAAGTTTGTAAGGGCAAGGAGATCGCCTACTTCATGAAGATCTACCCGAGTGAGGCAAGTCTTTCGTGGAAGATGGCCATGGTGGGACAGACAAGGTTGCTTCTTCATGGACCCTTCGTGGGTGGAGCCCTCGGTGGACTCACGCAGCTGTTACCCTTCATGGGCTGAAGTCTCCATCAACGTGGATGTACGATAGCACCACCTATCAGAACCATGCCAAAAATCTATGTCTCATCATTGCGTTTGCCTTCTCCAAACCCTTCCCTTTACCTTCATATGCAATGTTTTACTTTTCGTTGGTACAATCTTAGAATTGCATGTGTAGGTTGATTGCTTGACTTGTGCTAATTGCTAAAATCTTCCCACAACTAAAATTGGGAAAAGGTTAGATTTTTATTTGGTCAAGTAGTCTAATCACCCCCCCCCTCTAGACCTACTTTTGATCCTAAAGTCTTTCAGATTCTTCATAGTGATCAATAGATATAATTCCCAAGTGACTTAACAAATAGAGCTATGCTCCCTGTCAACGGTGCCAGAAAAATGTCTTGATAACCCACAAGTATAGGGGATCGTGACGGACTTCGTGGGTAGTATTTCACCCAAATCTATTGATTCGACACAAGGGGAGCCAAAGAATATTTATGAGTATTAGCAGTTGAGTTCTCAATTCAACCACACTTGGAGAACTAAATATCTGTAGCAAAGCGTTTAGTAGCATAATGGTATGGTAGTTTGATAGCAATAGTAACAGTAGCAATAGTAACGCTAACAGTAAAAGCAACAGTTTTGTACTGATTGTAACAAGAGCAACAACATAAGTAACTTAGCATTGACCAATATGAGAAAACCGTAGGCATTGGATCGGAGATGGATATTTGTGTTGGTTGACATTCATCATATAACAGTCACAACCTAGAGCATACACAATAGCTCCAATTCATCAATGTAATGTAGGCATGTATTCCGTATATAGTCATACATGCTTATAATAAGAGCTTGCATGAAATATTTTCTCCTACACTCCCATGGCAGCAGGGTCCATAAGGAAATTAAGGGATATTAAGGCCTCCTTTTAATAGAGAACCAGAACAAACCATTAACACTTAGTGAATACATGAACTTCTCATACTGCGGTCATCATCGGAGTGAATCCCAATTATTATCACCTTGGGGTCTGCGGATCATAACACGTAATAGGTGCATACAACTTGCAATATATGATCGAAAACACACTTATATTCATGAAAACGTAATAGGTTCAGATCTAAAATCATGGCACTCGGGCCCCAGTAACAAGCATTAAGCATGGCAAAGTCATAACAACATCAATCTCAGAACATAGTGGATACTAGGGATCAAGCCTTAAAAAATTGACTCGATTACATGATAAATATCATCCAACCCCATCACCATCCAATAAGCCTATGAAGGAATTACTCACTACCAGTGGTGAGCATCATGTAGTTGTTGATGAAGAAGGGTTGGTGATCATGATGGCGACAAATCCCCCTCTCCGGAGCCCCGAATGGACTCTAGAATAGCCCTCCTGATGAAGAATAGGAGGTGGCGGCGGCTCCATATCGTAAAACATGATGTTTGTTCTCTTTTTCTCATGGAAACGGAATTTATAGCATTGGAGTTAGGTTAGACAGCTACCTGTGGGCCCCACAAGGTAACAGGGCATGCCCTTGGGGGTGGGCGCACCCTGTTACCTTGTGAGCAACAGGTGGCCCCTCCGGTGGATCTTCATTCCGGTATTTTTTATTTATTCCGTAAAAATCTCCAAAATGTTTCGTCCCATTGTGATATATTTTATTTGTGCACAAAAAATAACACCATGGTAGTTCTGCTAAAAACAATGTCAGTCCGGGTTAGTTTCATCCGAATCATGCAAATTAGAGTCCATAACAAGAGCAGGAGATATGACGGAGACGTAACAATGGGTAGGGATGGCTTCAACCCACTTGGTAACATAGTCAATGGCGACAAGAATGTGAGTATGCCCATCGAAAACAGGGAATGGTCCCAAATAGTTCAGGCCCCAAACATCAAAAGGTTCACAAACCAGACTATAATTCATAGGCATTTCTTCTCTTGTCCCTATATTAGTTGTGCATTCACAAACATCACAACTTTTAACAAACCTGAGAACGTCTCTCAAGAGTGTAGGCCAATAGAATCTTGATTGGAGTACTTTGGCAGCGGTTCGGGCCCCGAAATGGTGTCCTGCATAAGGGCCACTATGGCACTTATCGTGTATAGCATTCATCTCATGCTCCGGGACACATCACCTAATCATGTCATCTGGGCCATGTCGATAAAGAAAAGGATCATCCTAGAAAATAGTATTTCAACTCACTAGAAAATTTCTTCCTCTCACGATAATTCATACGAGGTGGTGCATACTTTTCTACAAGAAAGATGGCATAATCCGCAGACCAAGGTTCTATTTTTTTAATCATAGCTAAACTCTCACCTGGAAATTAAGGACTCATTTATTGGAATAGGGTCATTAGGTATCCTTTCCATGTGTGATAGATGATCTGCTACCGGGTTGTCTTTGCCTTTGCAATCTACTATCTGCAAGTTAAACTCTTGAAGCAACAATATCCATCAAATCAAGTGGGGCTTAGTGTCCGTCTTTGTAAGAAGATAGCGTAAGGCACGCTGATCTGTGTGAACAAGTAATTTAGAGTTGATGATGTAAGGCCTAAATTTATCATAGGAAAAGACAACATAAAGTAATTATTTCTTAGTTTTGGCTAAGTGTCTTTGATCTTCACCTAGAATCCTGCTAGCACAAAATACAACGTTAAGTTTTTTATCATCTTGCTATCCTAGGACAACTCCAATGGCATAGTTGCTAGCATCACATATTATTTCAAACGGTTCATCCCACTTTGGAGGTTCGATGATTTGGGTCGCGATCAATGCATCCCTTAGTTTTTCACAGTCTTGGACACAACTCCTGTCAAAATAGTATGTCTTTTTGCAATAAATGTGAAGTTGGTTCTCATTCAATATTTTGATGATGTATTATGTTGTTCTTCCTCTAGTGGTATCGTGTGAACATCAACTACACGACACTTTACCTTGCTTGGGCCTAGGAGAAGGCATTATGGGATTAGTAAGTAGATGATGGGCTGCGAGAGTGACAGAAGCTTAAACCCTAGTTTATGCACTATTTCATAAGGGGCTGATTTGGATCCATATGTTTCATGCTATGGTTACATTTATCTTAATTCTTATTTCATAGTTGTGGGTGCTTGCGAGAGTGGGTAATCATAAGTGGGTTGTTTGTTCAAGTAAGAACAACATCCTAGCACCGGTGCACCCACATAACAATTTATCAAAGTAGTGAACACGAATTAGCGAATCATGATGAAGTTAACTAGACAAAATTCCCATGTGTCCTTGAGAATGCCTTTCTCATTATAAGAAGTACTTATATCTTGCCCTTTGCAATAAAATAATTGGGCCACCTTGCTGCACTATATTACTTTGGTTACTTGGTATGAATTATCTTGCTTTCAAACTACCCGTTACTACTGTTTACAGAAATTGCAGAGAATACCTTGTTAAAAATTGCTTATTGATTCCTTTTGCTCCTCGTTTGGTTCAACACTCTTACTTATCGAAAGGACTATGATTAATCCCCTATACTTGTGGGTCATCATGATTCGTGGATAGTGGAGAAGCACTACGTGCTTTCTCATGCAATAAATTGGGTGGGTGTCATGGTGTGTTCATTTTTGGAAGAAAATCGGTTGGAGGGAAAATCGATGGGGGAGGGAGGTCATTCGATTGATGGGAGGGAGGTAACGAAATGAATAAAATGAGCACAAATTCCCCTTTTAATAATAGAGACTTGGACTTCCAATGGGAACTAGCAGACCCAGAATTAATGCCTATGGTCAACAGACCAGACAAAATGCTCTCTGACATTGCTTCTATGCTCACCTATGCTGGTAGGCTTGCCCATTTGGAAGCTGTCATTTCTGCCCTACTTATATGTGCAATGTGGTCAATCAGGGTGCCATTCACCATCACACATCATTTTGGAAAATCTTGTAATATTTTCATTGGTATGTGAAAGATATTAATACACAAGTTAAATGCTTGGTAAAATAGGAAAGGACCATCTTCCCAAATATGTAGGTGGCCTTGGCATACTATATCTCAGGAAGCAGAATAGAGCATTGCTAATGAAAAAGGTATGCAAATTCGTTAATCGCCATGATATCCCTTGGGTTGAATTATTTGAAAATCATATTATGATAATGACTCTGCCCCTAGTGACCCACCCAACATTGGATCATTTTGGTGGAAATATTGTTGCAAAGTTATCACTGAATTCAAGGTAACGACCACATGTAACGTTCAATGTGGTGACACAATGCTCTTATAGTATGATCAATTGCAGGATGTCCTTCTATTTTGGTGGAAAAAATGCAGAATCCTCAACTACATTCTTTTGCCGAAGAGAAACATATTACCGTGAGAAAAGCCCATGCAATGTCACATGATAATATATATGATATTGCATATACCATTATCTACTATTGCAATGCAACAATATGAGGATTCTCTAAGAGAAACATATGCAATGAATTCATTGGCAGTCGATGAAAAAGCTCGAGCCCCTTTCCAGCAGATTTGGAAGTCATGCTGCCCATGTAAACAAAAATTCCTTTTCTGGATCCTTATTCAAGATAGAGTAAATACAAGGGACTTACTCTTGAGAAAAATCTTTCTTATTGACAACCATAATTGTGTTCTGTGTGATGATTACAGCATTGAGGATCTCATGCATCTATTTTGTCAAAAAAAATTGGCTTGCACTTGGAATGGAATGGAACAGTGACCTAGAAATTATACAGTTGCTTGTTGAAAAAAAGGAATGAACCACACATGTTTCAAAGAGGTGCTCATCACACAATGTTGGAGCCTACAGAACCACTAGAATGGCACAATCTTTGACACCCAACAAATTAGCATGGAGCATGCATCTTTTCATTTAAAGATAACTTCCAAATGGTGATGAAAAGAGCTAAGCCTAGTCTTACGGATGGCATGAAGCATGGCTTGAGACCTTGTAATTTCCCCTTGTGATACCCATCCCATCATATAAATATCCATTATTAATGGAAAATGACACATAACGGTCCCTATTGTATGATTATGCTAAAAAATAAAAATATAACGGTTGAATGCATTCTCTCACTCCGGTCCTTGGCACTAACAATAAAAATGTAACAGTTGCATGCATTCTCTCACTGTCACTCTCGGCACAGACAGCGAAAATGTAACGGGTATACATCATATGTAGTGTATATTAAGTAGCGATGTGCTTTATCATACATAATTTAACATCTCAACCGATATTTTACTGTAGTGACTCATTCATATGAATTATTTTATTAACTACACAAAAAATGTCTATACCCAAAGCATGAACATCGAGTTTTACGGCTAAACACTCATTTTCATCTCTTGCTACTCTGCTCTCGGCAAACCATGTATTGTATGGTTTTAAATTTTAAGAACGTGCCTACAAAATGTCATATTTCCCCACGTTAGATGGTCGTACTCATGACACTTTGCACGTAGATGGAATACTCAACAATGTTTGTTGCAAAATAATATATTTTTAATACTTCAAGTATTCTCATTTTATGATACATCAGCTCTAGCACTAGGGCAACAAGAAAAGCTCGATGCTCTTTAGCCACTTGAGTCTGATTGAAAATGAATGAGCTGAGAGTGATCGGTTTATGTAGCTCAATCGAGAAATGAGCCAATCTTCAGCCAACACTAGCTCTCTTCAGTTTAGTTAGCTCGATATAATATAATTATATCAAATAATCCTAATATATATATATATATTAAAATAAATGGGATAATTTATTACCATATATGTTGTGTATGATTTTTCTCCTTTTTATCTACTATCAAACATGGAAGATCAAATAAGTGTAGAGAAAATTTATACCTCAAGATGGTACGTGGCAGTCATGTGTTAAATATAAACACTTCACTTTATTCTATTGCTAGTTCATTCAAGATCTCTTGCTATTCAGTACTAGTCTTCAATTGAGAGAGAATAAGTCAAACTACCTTAATCATCGATTTGATTGGAATAATTTTTTTTGTGGTTTCTTATGTTATGTTGTGGCATATGTTAATCAAAAAATACTTTAGATTATTAAAAAATCATGTTATTTAGCTCAAAACCAGCTCGAGATTGACTCGAGATTGTTACAAGCTGAGCATGAGGCACATTCCACAACTCGATCTTGGGCTGCACTCAATTTAATATCGCTTGAATTTTAGTATAAGTTGAGTTGTGTATAGTCAAACTCACTTGAACTCGACTCACTTGTATCCCTAATCAGCACCCGGGAGCAAAAAATATGTCCTTTAGCTTTCAACTAAGATGTGTACGTTATGCTAAAAATGTATGTACTCTTTGGCGTCTTTATTGTATTGTCATGTATAGTGAGATTGTGCATCATACATTGTGGCAATAGATGGATAATCTCTTGGAGTTACTCATCAACATCTTTATGTTGGGGAACGCAGTAATTTCAAAAAAAATCCTACATCATGCAAGATCTATCTAGGTGTTGCATAGCAACGAGAGGGGAGAGTGTTGTCTACGTACCCTTGTAGACTGAAAGCGGAAGCGTTATGACAACGCGGTTGATGTAGTTGTACGTCTTCACGATCTGACCGATCCTAGCACCAAAGGCACGGCACCTCCGCGATCTGCACACGTTCACCTCGGTGACGTCCCATGAACTCTAGATCCAGCTGAGGTCGAGGGAGAGTTTCGTCAGCACGACTGCATGTTGACGGTGATGATGAAGTTACCGGCGCAGGGCTTTGCCTAAGCACTACGACGATATGACCAAGGTGGAAATCTGTGGAGGGGGCACCGCACACAGCTAAAAGATCAACTTTATAAACTTGTGTGTCTATGGGGTTCCCCCCTCCCCCGTATATAAAGGAGGAGAGGGGAGGCCGGCCCGCCCTCCTTGGTGCGCCCCCAAAGGGGGAATCCTACTAGGACTCCAATTCCTAGTAGGTTTCCACCACGGAGAGAGGGGGAAGAAAGGAGAGGGAGAAGGAAAGGGGGGGCGCCGCCCCCCTTCCCTTGTCCTATTCAGACTCAGGGGGGCGCGCCCAGCCCTCCTGCGGCCCTCCTCTCTCTCCACTAAGGCCCATTG
Source organism: Triticum aestivum (assembly GCF_018294505.1). Lineage (NCBI taxonomy): Eukaryota > Viridiplantae > Streptophyta > Magnoliopsida > Poales > Poaceae > Triticum > Triticum aestivum. The sequence continues at coordinate 177,253,409 of NC_057804.1, forward strand.
AGGCCCACTAGTTCCCCTGGGGGGTTCCGGTAACCCTCTGGCACTCCGGTTTTATCCGAAACTTCTCTGGAACACTTCCGGAGTCCGAATATAGTCGTCCAATATGACAATGAAACTGTAACGATCATAATGCTAAGCTAACATATGGGTTTTGTCCATCACATCATTTTCCTAATGATGTGATCCTATTCATCAAATGACAACACATGTCTATGGTTAGGAAACATAACCATCTTTGATTAACGAGCTAGTCAAGTAGAGGCATACTAGGGACACTATGTTTTGTCTATGTACTCACGCATGTACTAAGTTTTCGGTTAATACAATTCTAGCATGAATAATAAACATTTATCATGAAATAAGGAAATAAATAATAACTTTATTGTTGCCTCTAGGGCAAATTTCGTTCAGTCTCCCACTTGCACTAGAGTCAATAATTTAGTTCACATCGCCATGTGATTTAACACCAATAGTTCACATATGTATGTGATTAACACCCATAGTTCACATCGCCATGTGACCAACACCCAAAGGGTTTACTAGAGTCACTAATCTAGTTGACGTTGCTATGTGATTAACACCCAAAGAGTACTAAGGTGTGATCATATTTTTCTCATGAGAGAAGTTTAGTCAATGGGTCTGTCACATTCAGAGCCGTATGTATTTTGCAAATATTTATGTTTACAATGCTCTGCAGGAGCTACTCTAGCTAATTGCTCCCACTTTCAATATGTATCCAGACTGAGACTTAGAGTCATCTGGATTGATGTAAAAGCTTGCATCGATGTAAGTCTTTACGACGAACTCTTTTATCACCTCCATAACCGGGAAATATTTCCTTAGTCCTTACTAAGGATAATTTTGACCGCTGCCAGTGATCTACTCTTAGATCACTATTGTACCCCTTGCCAAACTCATGGCAAGGTACACAATAGGTCTGGTACACAACACAACATACTTTATAGAACCTATGACTGTGGCATAGGGAATGACTTTCATTCTCTTTCTATCTTCTGTCGTGGTCGGGCTTTGAGTCTTACTCAACTTCACACCTTGTAATACAGACAAGAACTTCTTCTTTCACTGATCCATTTTGAACTCTTTCAAAAACTTGTCACGGTATTTACTCATTGAAAAATCTTATCAAGCGTCTTGATCTATCTATAGATCTTGATGCCCAATATGTAAGTATCTTCACCAAGATCTTTTATTAAAAAATTCTTATTCAAGTATCCCTTTATGCTATCAATAAATTCTATATCATTTCTAATCAACAATATGTCATCCACATATAATATTAGAAATGCTACAAAGCTCCCACTCACTTTTTTTGTAAATACAGGCTTCACCGCAAGTCTGTATAAAACTATATGCTTTGATCAACTCATCGAAGCATATATTCCAACTCCGAGATGCTTGCATCAGTCCATAGATGGATCGCTGGAGCTTGCACACCTTGTTAGTACCTTTAGTGTTGCGAAAACATTCTGGTTGCATCATATACAACTCTTCTTTAAGAAATATCTATTTAAGGAATGTAGTTTTGACATCCATTTGCCATATTTCATAAAATATAGCAACTGCAAACATGATTCGGACGGATTTAAGCATCGCTACAGTTGAGAAAATCTCATTGTAGTCAACACCTTGCACTTGTCGAAAACCTTTTTGCGACAAGTCGAGCTTTGTAGATAGTACCACTACTAGAAAAGTTCGTCTTCCTCTTGAAGATCCATTTATTTTCTATGGCTTGTCGATCATAGGGCAAGTACACCAAAGTCCACACTTTGTTCTCATACACCGATCCCATCTCAGATTTCATGGCCTCAAGCCATTTCGCGGAGTCTGGGCTCATTGTCGCTTCCTCATAGTTCGTAGGTTCATCATGGTCTAGTAACATGACTTCCAGAATAGGATTACCATACCACTCTAATGCGGACCATACTCTGGAAGACCTACGAGGTTCTATAGTAACTTGATCTGAAGTTTCATGATCATCATCATTAGCTTCCTCACTAATTGGTGTAGGAATCACTGGAACTGATTTCTGTGATGAACTACTTTCCAATTTGGGAGAAGGTACAGTTACCTCATCAAGTTCTACTTTCCTCCCACTCACTTCTTTTGAGAGAAACTCCTGCTCTAGAAAGGATCCATTCTTAGCAATGAATATATTGCCTTCGGATCTTGTGATAGAAGGTGTACCCAACAGTTTCCTTTGGGTATCCTATGAAGACACACTTCTCCGATTTGGGTTTGAGCTTATCAGGTTGAAAACTTTTTCACATAAGCATCGCAGCCCCAAACTTTAAGAAATGACAACTTTGGTTTCTTGCCAAACCACAGTTCATAAGGCGTCGTCTCAACGGATTTTGATGGTGCCCTATTTAAAGTGAATGCATCTGTCTCTAATGCATAGCCCCAAAACGGTAGTGGTAAATCGGTAAGAGACATCATAGATCGCACCATATCCAATAAAGTGCGGTTACGACGTTCGGACACACCATTACGTTGTTAAGAATGGAGTGAGCTGTGAAACTATTCCACATTGTTTTAAATGAAGGCCAAAATCATAACTCAAATATTCTCCTCCACGATCAGATCGTAGAAACTTTTATTTCTTGTTACGATGATTCTCCACTTCACTCTGAAATTCTTTGAACTTTTCAAATGTTTCAGACTTGTGCTTCATTAAGTAGATATATCCATATCTGCTCAAATCATCTATGAAGGTAGGAAAATAATGATACCTGCCACAAGCCTCAACACTCATTGGACCGCATACATCGGTATGTATTATTTCCAATAAGTCAGTAGCTCATTCCATTGTTCCGGAGAACGGAGTTTTAGTCATCTTGCCCATAAGGCACGGTACGCAAGTATCAAATGATTCATAATGAAGTGATTCCAAAAGTCCATCTTTATGGAGTTTCTTCATGCGCTTTACACCGATATGACCCAAACGGCAGTGCCACAAATAAGTTGCACTATCATTATCAAATTTGCATCTTTTGGCATCAATATTATGAATATGTGTATTACCACGATCGATATCCAAGAAACTATTTTCATTGGGTGTATGACCATCGAAGGTTTTATTCATATAAACAGAACAACAATTATTCTCCGACTTTAAATGAATAACCGTATTGCAATAAACATGATCAAATCATATTCATGCTCAAGCAAACGCCAAATAAGATTTATTTAGGTTCAACACTACTCCCGAAAGTATAGGGAGTGTGCGATGATGATCATATCAATCTTGGAACCACTTCCAACACACATCGTCACTTCACCCTTAACTAGTCTCTGTTCATTCTGCAACTCCTGTTTCGAGTTACTAAATTTTTAGCAACTGAACCAGTATCAAATACCTAGGGGTTGCTATGAACACTAGTAAAGTACACACTACAAAAAAAAAGCCACATTCATGACATTTTGGGCCGAACGAATTTTTTTCTGTCATACATATGACACTTCTATGACAATAATTGTGACAAAACCCGGTATCATCATAAATGTGGTGGGCTCCTACTTCTATGACAAAAGATCATGACAGAAAATGGGCTTTTCATCCTGGGCGGGCCGCAGACGCAGCTGCATGACATTCTTTGGGCCGACCATGACGGAAAAAATCGTGGTAGAAGCGAGGGCGAGGAAAATTTCGGGGAGTTCCCGGTTATGGTGGGAGGTCGGGGGCCGAGCGATGCGCGTTTCTCTCGTACACGTACGCGCGTGTGTGCTAGGCATTGGCTCGAACTAAACCTGAGCGAGGTGTTGGGCTCTAACTGAACCCGAGCGATTGCACTGCAGGCTACGTGTTACTGAACCCGAGCGATCGATCGATGGTTGTTAACTAAACCTGATCGAGCGATTCCTTTGCTACTGCTGCTAACTGAAGCCGGTTGATTGGATGAACAATGAGCGTTGCGGGGGGGTGGGGGGGTTGGATGAACAGTGAGCGGTGGCGTTGCCTCTGGATGAACAGGACCCCGTGGTGTGGAGGGCTGGATGAACAGTAGACGGTGGAGGGGTGCTCGTGGAGGGGTGGTTCAACATGACCCCGTGGTGTGGAGGGCTGGATGAACAATAGATGGTGGAGGGGTTCCCGTGGAGGGGTGGTTGAATAGTAGCCCGTGGAGTAGCGCGCAATGGAGGCTGGATGAACAGGAGCCCGTGGAGGTTGGAGGTGGTCGGCGGTAGCCCGTGGAGGCTGGAGGAGGTCGACGGTGGAGATGAACAGTATCCTGTGGAGTCCCGTTTTGTGGTATGCCACACCCCTCCCAATGAACAGGACCCCCGTTTCGACCGTAGCGCTCCAACACAAGTCTGTTTCGTCCATTTTGCAGTACACCACACCCCCCGATCAACAGGACCCCCGTTTCGATCGTAGGAGGTCTGTTTCCTCCGTTTTGCGGTATGCCACACCCCTCCCGATCAACAGGACCCCCGTTTCGACCGTAGGAGGTCCGTTTCCTCCGTTTTGCAGTACGCCAGACCCCTTCCGATCAACATGACCCCGTTCCGAATGTGGCCGGTCGAACACAAGGCCGTTTCCTCCGTTGTGCGGTACGCCAGGCCTCGTTTCCATTGCATGTTCCGTCCAAGCCCTCCCGATGAACACGACCACGCATTCTGTTCCGACCCAGCCGGTTGGCTCCCACGCGTTCCGTTGCCTCCCGATGAACACGACGCATTCCGTTGCCTCCCCATGAACACGACGCATTCCGTTGCCTCCCCATGAACATGACGATGATGTTGTTTCTCCGTTCTGACCCAGCCATGTACACGAGCCCTGGTTGTACATATGTGCGAGTAGGCTTTTGAGACCCCGCCCATATGTACGTACGTGGCCGTATTTTCTTTCCTGCACCCTGGCCGTTGTACATACGTGTACATGCTACATGCGCGCCTCTACTACGACACGTACGCGCCTCTACTACGACACGTGCGCGCCTCTACATCGACCAGTATGTACGTACACGTTCGCGACAAGAATGACAATGCTACGTACGCTTCGACCAGGTGGGTCCCGACTGTCAGGCACTTTCCTTGCCTGCAAAGATGCAGCTGGTGGGTCCCAGCAGTCAGGGGGGCGAATCGTTTTTTTTGCCCGGACGCACTTCCTTGCGTGTGAAGATGTAGCTGGTGTGTCCCAGCAGTCAGGGGGGTGAATCATTTTTTTGACCGGACGCACTTCCTTGTGTGCGAAGATGTAGTTGGTGGGTCCCAGCAGTCATGGGGTGAATTGTTTTTTTTTGCCCAGACGCACTTCCTTGCGTGCGAAGATGTAGCTAGTGGGTCCCAGCAGTTAGGGGGAAACGTTTTTTCATGAAATACGGTGGCCTGTTCGGTGGGTCCCTGCTGTCAGGTGGAGGAATCATTATTTTGCGTGTAATAAGGAGGCACTTCCTTGCTGTGGCCGTGGACCCAGCTGTCAGCCTCTCCACGTACAGTCCACGTCCGATGGAAGTCGTTCCTTGACCACGTTGACCACGCCGCGCCGAGAGCACCACAGCGGTGGACGTCAGCGAGGCCTAGGAAGGGGACGACTCGGAGCCGGGGAAGACGCAGCAGTGGATGCCCACGCGAAGAGGAGTACGAGGGTTCACTGGTTCGGCTGCGGTGTGAGGCTGTTGTCGCTGCAAAATAATAGGGGGTGTGGGTGAGTAGAGGGATGGCCTGGCCAGCGGTGGGAGTAGTAGGGAGCGGTGAGGCCTCTGCGGCATCACAGCCGGCCACGGGAGGCAGGAGCACGCGGCACGACTGGCGCTGGTTTGGGCGGCTGGAGCAAGAAGACCAAAGGTTGAAGAAGCACTATGGCCATTGGATGAACATTGTACGGTAACAGGAGCTAGAATCATTCACATTGACTAAGTTGACAAAGCCCTCCGTCCCCGTCAACTTGGTAGGCCCACAAGTCAGCCTCCCACTATGTTGGGTTCCAGCTGGCAGGGGGAGTATTCATTTTTTTGTGCGTAATAAGGAGGCACTTCGTTGCATGCAAAGATAGCCGATGGGTCCGACATGTCAGCGGAGGGCACATTTTTTTCACGAAATACAGAGGCCCTTCCGGTGGGTCCCAGATGTCAGGTGGAGGAATCGTTATTTTGCGCATAATAAGGAGGCATTTCCTTGTGTGCGGCCATGGACCCAGCTGTCAGCCTCTCCACGCACAGTCTACTTCCGATGGTGTCGTTCGTTGACCACGTTTACCACACCGCGCCGAGCGCATCCAAGGTGGTGGACGACGCCGAGGCCCCGGACAGCAACAAGCCGGAGATGGGAAGACGCGGGAGTAGAGTCGCAGACGGAGAGGTGTACGAGGGTTAACTGGTTCAAGTGCGGTGTGGTTCGGTAGTCGATGGAGAAGAACAGGAGGTGTGGAGGGGTGGAGGGATGGCCTGGCCAACGGTGTAGTAGCGCTTCATAGCGAAGCGTGCTAAGCAGAGCTGCTAGCAACAGGAGGCGGGAGGTGGTCCCGGCGGCGCTGGAGGAAGAAGATGAGAGATTGAAGATGGATGCCGGTCGTTGGATGTAAATTCAACGGCTAACATGTCAAAATCATTTGTTGACTAAATTGACAACGACTTGCGTTGGCTTCGACCTATTGGCCCACATTTTAGCATCCAAAAATGTGGCACGTATTCAACCCATTTTTTCAGAATTTACAGTCTTTTTTTTGCGCGGTAGAATTTACAGTCAATTTGATCTTTTTTTTTGAATTACAGCCATTAGCTGGGCTGGGTGAACAAATAATGTAGCGTCCATGCGGCCCATTTATTTTATTTCCTAAAAAATTACAGGCCATTTGCACTTTCTCGAAATACACAATTTTGCTGGGCTGATTCTAATTATAATGTTGGGTTGGGCCAGCAATGTTATCTAAAAATAAAAAGGGGTTGAGCATTTTGTTATAAATATATTTAAATAATAAGTGATATTATTACATTCATCCTTAAATCTTACCAAGCTTTTGTACACAATCATTAGGAATTTCGTGCCAAAACAATCCAGGATTTTATTTGTTAAGAAATTATTTTTATAAGTTAATAAGATGTGGGATATTGTTTTCTTACATATGTAAGTATCTGTTAATTATATGATGACAATAAAAATAATATATAATAACATATAAAATAATTTAAATATATATAATATAGTTAGAAGGGAAACATAAGTTGGACCTGGCGTTCCTATTCTTATATAGAAAAATAGAACAGACCTCTGCGTTTTCTTCAAAAAAATACATAAATTGGGCTGGCAAAAATAAAACCTCGGATGGGAGGTCCATAGGCCGGTCGATACATGACGGCCCTAAGAAAATACAAACACGCCTATGGACCTCCCATCCGAGGTCGTGGGCTGCGCATGTTAAAAATGAAAGCTAGACGGGGCAGCCCAAAACCACGTCCAACACTTGCCAAAACTTCGTCCCGCGTTTTCTCTGTGTTTCGCACACTCGACATTGTGTGGGCATTTAGACTGTGCATCATATGAAGATGTGCTATGCATGAATATTGATCAGCGTGATGTTAACTGGCTGGTAGTTCCATTTTCAACCATGAATGAAACTTCCAACATGATGTTAACCCTGTTTGAAAAGGTCGTGTTAATATAAATGCTCTGCCTCTGAAAGTTGCAGTTTCTTATCTGAAACTGAACTTGCAGTTTCTTCCTGAGAATCACATTGTCTGCACTTTTATACTCCTATGAAACTACATTTTTTAAGTGCTAAAAATAGATCTCTAAAATTCATAAAATACTTCATATGCTCAATACTGCAAATCTGAAATTCAAAAGACATTCATATCTGAAAGTACTCTAAAAATACACAACCCAAAACACAATTCACAACCTGCAAATACTGACAACCCTAAGCTCCTCCTAACAATTGACAACATGCCTGACTATTGGGATGCGGGGGGGGAAGCCCCCTCCTATTCCTCGGCGGCAGACAGCCGCCCCGTGAGATGATGTGAACGGCAAGGGGGACGATGGCGGGGAAGCGTCGTCAGGCCAACTGCTTTTCTCCTCTTGCAGTTCGGTTCGGTCGACGAAGACTCCACTAGCTCTCTCTGGCAGGACACCCTCACAAACGGCACCATGTAGATGCTCGATCCTTCAATCTCTGGTGGATGCTCCATCTGTGATCGATACTCCCACCACCGCTCCCTCACGATCGGATTTGGTGAATCTGTTTGCTCCATGGCCCAGAGGAGCAGCTCTATGTACTCCGGTACGACTCCCTCCGGGAGTATCGCCGCCTTTTCGCTCTGTTGCAGATATTTGTCCATGGATGTCGCCGTCACCGCTAGTTGGTCCTTGTTGTCAAACCAAGACTATATCTCCAACATCCTAGCTAGCTTCACAGGGTCGCCATCTGCGATCCTCACGTATTGGTTGTACTCCTCCATCGATCTACTTCTCCACAACACCTTCACTTGCCAGCGGTGGTTTTTGAATGGAAGAGGAGAGGAGCAACGCTCGTTTTGGATTAGAACGGGAGAGGAGCGACGCTGGTTTTGGACTGGAACATGAGAGGAGGGGCGGTGGTTTTGAAATGGAAGATGAGAGGAGCGGCGCTGGATTTAGATTGGAACAGGAGAGGAGCGGTGGTGGTTTAAGAGGAGAAGAGCGGAAGAGCGGCGTTGGTCTTGGAAGTATTTTTTTGTTGTTTTGCGTATTTTGAGTCAAAGTTTGACCACGTACTGTATTTGATAAGCAAAATGTGAATGCATGTCACCAAAAATTGTATGTTTGGTTCGTATCTGAATGTACTTTCAAATTATATTATTTTTGCAACATATAGCATATATTTTATGTGCAAAAATCATGGTCAATTATGACCCAGAATAAAAGGGAGACTAGTTAATGTGGGGTCGCTTTCTTAATTGAAGGGTAAATTGATTTTGATTTTGATCCAGTCACAGCGCGCCGGCCCTCTCGTCCAATCCTAAATCGCTGCCGCACGCTCCTCTCCCTCTTCTCCATTGCAAAACCACCTCCTCTCGTCTCCATCATCTCCATTCCAAAACTACTGTCTCGCCTCTCCCTCTTCTGATCTTCTCCATTGCAAAACCACCTCCTCTCCTCTCCATCATCTCCATTCCAAAACCACCTCCTCACCTCTCCGTCATCTCCATTCCAAAACCACCTCCTCTCCTCTCCATCATCTCCATTCCAAAAACACCTCCTCTCCTCTCCATCATCTCCATTCCAAAACCACCTCCTCTCCTCTCCATCACCTCCATTCCAAAACCACCGTCTCGCCTCTCCCTCTTCTGACCTTCTCCATTGCAAAACCACCTCCTCTCCTCTCCATCATCCCCAGAGGATAACGAATTGATCTATTATGGTGTGCCGTTCATGAGGGTGCAGAGCCAGCCGAAGCCACAGGAGTATTCGTTCTCCCACCGGAAGAGGAGGTCGGATGGCGCGACGTCGCTTCCCCGCTGTTCTCTATGGTTCCCTCGATGCTCGCCTCGTTTCAACGGTGGCGGTAGGGTTTAAGGTAAGCTTCACACTAACCTAATCTTCCACCTACTCATGCTTACAATCAGTGTGACAGCTAATGAAAATCATGTTTACAATCAGTCTCCGAGTACTACGCCAATCACCCTAAAATAGCTCTGGACCTTTGGGTCAAAATTGTGACACAGTGTACAAGTAAAGAAAAATAGATTGGTGCTTCTTTCAGAAAAGAGTACACCCTAGAAAACTGCCAATATAAGCTACTAGTATTTGGTTAGAGGATTTGCTGCCGAGAAAGATCCGTCCATAGAGAGCACCACACATCCCACTAGTGGTGGTGGATGCCAATGCGTGCATGCAGCATGGTTGGTGTCGGTAATTTTTACTTTGCACACCTCGCACTCTGCATATATGCCAGTTCCATACGTACATTTGTGCAGTTCCACCAAAATGCAGCTGAATAACCCTATTTGCATAGATAATGAAAAAGCGTGATTACATTATAGTGGCACTAGTTGATGAAACACACAAAATAAATAGAAGAAAATATTGCGATAGTATCATAGTATGCCATGTTGCGAGGGCGAGATGGGCCCTGCGACGCCTCATACGGTACGCCTCATACTAGACATCATCCCAAGTCTCCCAGATACACCTTCTGCCAGTGATGAACATCAATGTACAGCGGTAGTACAAGGAGGCGCCTTGAGACATTCAAATCTCTATTTTTTTACATATCAACTAAAATTAAGCACCCCATTTTGCAGAAACGCTTAAACATTAACAATGGGACTAGTTGATGAAACATACATTAACAAAGAGAAGCACTTTCTTTATCTACATTGGAAATGAAATGATAGAGATGACACTCGCTCTATTTTAATTGTATTATTACTTCATTTTATTAGTGACACTAGGGTCGACCAGGTGGCAAACGAGGTGTATCGTGCGTCGCAAGGATGGAGGCCGGGGGTGCTTAGACTGGGATGCTGAAGCTGGCTATTTCAGTCACCAACATGGATGATTCATTTCATGGGACCTTTTGGTGCAGTTCCCCTAAAATGAAGCAATGTCCCGTGAGCTAGCAGCTTCTTCTTCAAAAAAATTAAGAAAAGGGCTCCAGCCCCGGTTCCATTTCCATTAGAAAACAAAACCCACAGAGCTTCTTCTTCATTAGTTGCAATAAAATTGAGCAACATCAAGGTTGGTTGTGAAGCTCCTGGAATGCTCAACTATAATTTGGATATCATTTGTGCAGTTCAACTAAGATCGAGCATGAAATGTATATCTTTGTTTGCACAAAAAGGGTGGAAAGGAGGGTGAATAACAAGTGATGAAACATGCATCAAATGAAAAGAAGCATGTTCCTTATCTGAATGGCAATCCTACAAGGACATTAGCAATTTCTAAAGCAGAGGCATTGCTTGATATTAGTGTGGGCATTAGGATTAACTATGACAACCGTTAAATACGACATTACTTTGGGCATGGGAGAGTAGGCGGACCAGGACAGATGCATTTCTAACGAAAAGAACCAACTTGTCTTAATGGGAAATTTTAGCAGGACATGTAAAGAAGTGCCATTGATTCATATTACTCGAGGCATTACATTGAAAACAACATTGGTTTAACGTGTACTTACTTTTAACAGTGCGACTGCTACATTTTACCAGTGGCATTACATAAGAGTGGCTCGAGGCAACAAACATCAGAACAGGATATCTGGGTTGGTCCCATTTTTGTTCGGTATAGCCACCTTATACTGTGTGAGGCTAGCAAATCTAGTGCTAGACTTACTCTGTTGACTTGTCCCACAGTCCCCACTTTCTTTCCTTTTTCAATCAATAGATCGGGTTTATATTGAGTTTGTACTGTGTTTCCCTTTATTTCCCTATTAGACCTAGAGACCAGTTGGATAGCTAGTCTCTGCTCCTTTTTGCCCCCATTATTTCCTCTTTCGACCAAGTCCTAGATTCAGGTAACAAATCCTCCCCCACCCCACCCCCTTTCTTCCTTGTTTGAACCAAGTAGTACTAGATTTGAGTGCATGAACTAGTTTTACCTCTTAAACGTAAAAAAATTAGGTGGTTTTCAAACAGTCGATCGATCCTATCTACGAGGGGGCCTAAGAAATAGTAAAAGATACAAATGCAGTGACGTCAGGAGCTCGGGAAGTGGATCAAGGCCAGTTTCGAAGGAAGTTATACCTGATGGTCGCCGGGATGTCGCTAGGTGGGCGGCGGGAGGCCGGATCTGCCCACACTACGGCAGCAAGGAAGAAGGGGTCGGAGGCCCTCCCTCGCCAGCGGTACTTGGGAGAGAACGGCAAGGCAGGCTGATCGGGACGCGCCCAGCAGTGGGTAAGAGCCGTCGCCGAGGATGACCGCGTGAACATTGCACCCTCTCACCTTCCCCGGCGGAGAGGATCCGGCTGGATCTGTGACCAACGGTGAGCAGAGAGAGAGAGAGAGAGAGAGAGAGAGAGAGAGAGAGAGTCCACCGCTATCGTGTTTAGATCTAGAGAGGCCGAGACAGTGTGAAGAGAGCAACACTATCAAGCAAGCACAGAGGCTCCTGCCTATATAGTGGAGTAGTACTAGTTTTCTTTTGTCTACCGGAGCCGGCTTGACCTCGTCAATGACCGTCGAGAAGTCTTCATGCACGTGGCCCGGAGGCGCAGTTGTTGTCATTTTGATCTGAAGCGCTGGATTATAACATATAACACGAAAAAATGCCACATGACAAGAAATCATAAGCTCACTGCCCAAAGGAGACAACATGAATCCCGGCGGACAAACTAGACGAGGAGCAAAGCTCAAATTAAAGATAAACTCGTAGAAAAGGGGTCCATTGATAGATGTCCTAATTAACATAGCCGGCTTGACCTAGATGGCAGCCGAGTAGTCACTGCTCGTGCATGTGCCCCCAATGACTAGCCCAACTCAGTTATCGTTGTTTAACCCTCGCAGTGATCCGAAGCACATGACACCTAATTTTGCGAGATGACAAGCAACCTTCTTTTATATTTCTCACCACAACTACAGCCATGTACAACACAGCCTGCACGATATGTAGACGATAGCCAATCCAGGCGTGTCTGCTGGAGTCTGGTCACATGCATGGACGAACTGATCTTCCGTGTCTTGCAGAGACAGAGATCCAGTGCCTTGCCCACAGCAAGGCATGACGTAACTGGCGGGCGGGCAGCCGTTGGATGCAGGGGGGCGGCTTAGATTGAGTGACGTAGTGCGAAACACTATAGACCGGGGGTACTATAGATAATCTCCTGTAGACGAGTCAATATAGCTCGGTTACTGTTCACACGGATCTGTCCATTGACCCTCGGTCGGACGGTGTGGAGAGGGGAGCCAGTCACCGTATTGTTCACCGGTGACTTGCTCACGGCAAGTCACTGGATCTCAATCCGTCTTGCAGGCATTGTCCAGGCACCAACGTAGTACAATACTTCTCTAGTACTATCGCTCGTCTCCCTCTTCTATTAAGTCACCCAACTTGCGGGGCCGGGGAGTGTGCCTATGGTCGGTTCTCAATTGCCGACCCACATGTGTGTGCAAACGCAATATGACGCGCATTCCATTCGGTGAGCAGCATGCCAGACCGACCGACCGTCTGGGGTGCGACGCGAACGCGAGGGTGTGCTGTATACTCCGTACATGTGTACCGCCGTTTTCTAGACGCTTTGCTCCATGGCGCAGGCGCAATCCATGGATACAAAATTAGTATACTGTATACTATTTAAAAGTCAAGGGCAGGGCTTTTCCTGCGTGGTAGGCGGCGGGGCAGTTCCGCCTAGTCGGTTCGGCAGAGACGCGAGAAGACGAGGGAGTAGGCTGCTGCAAATGTAGGGCTGTATGATTTGACAACAAGTTACTGTTGGACAGGTGGGGCGCCGTGATTTGACTTGCCATTATCATTTTAACTGCGGTGCTACGACCGGCGCGAGTCTCCTGATTCCTAACCACCTCCATACAGGTGCCTCTCCCAATGTTCCACCATGTAGTAGAGGCTGGCTCTTGCATGAGAGCCCACTTCTCCACTTTTTCCTTGCCTCTCTTTCCTCCACATATGCAAAAATGCTATGTAAAGTGCACTATTGTACTTACTTTTACTTGCTCCTACAGGTGCTAAGCTTACCACATAGGCATAAAGTCTGATGTGGCAAGTTAATTAAGAAGAGAGAGACTAGTTTGGTGACCCAAGGAAGAAACGGTGCTAAGCGCGTGTACCTAGGTGAAAAAACAATTTTGAGTCTATAGCTAATTAAATGAAGCAAACTTAGCAACACCATTTCATTGGAAGAGGTCACTCCTTGGCAAATGCAATAAGTTCTAGTACTCCATGTGTCCCATAATATAAGAATGTTTTTGGCACTACACTAGTGTCAAAAATGTTCTTATATTATGGGACGGAGGGAGTACGAAGAAAGAGATAGAGAGGAGTAAAAAAATACACTTATAGCCAACCTTATAGCTAACCTTATTGTAATATGAGTGACTAAGTGATGACTATGTATGACATGCCAACATCAGATAGCCTAATGCACCGTGTTAAATCTCCAAGGGCGCGACCGCGCGAGCGACGCGACAGTCGTGGTAGGCGCGACCATGATACGGGCTACTGGTAGCCCTTGGATCTGAGATCAAACGGTCGCATGCTAAGTTGCTGAAAATTTGCAGAATAACCCTCCAGGATAGGATATTCACCCATAGGTCTAGAATCACGCCATGCAACCATTTGATCTCAGATCCAAGGGCTCTCGGAAGCCCGTATCATGGGAGAATGGAAAGCCACTACCCTGTCGTTCGCTCGCTGGCAGTTAACTCCTACTCATCCCCGCACGTCCTTTAATACTACAGCTAGAGGGCGGGGCAGTCTAGCTTGGTCGGTTTCACGAGAGGCGAGGGCCTTTGTGATTTGATAGCTCATTACTGCTGGAAGGCGGGGCCTTGTGATTTGACTGCTCGTATAAATGCGCCGACGACCTGATCGAGGAGGAGCAAAGAACCGTGCGGTATACTCAAGTTTTCCACTAGAGTAGTACTGCGACGGAGGAGCACGAAACACGGCAGCCCAGTGCCATATGGCGATAAAAATGATCTAATTTGCTAGTCATCTCATTGTTAGCATTGTTCTATTCATTCCATCAAAAAAAACATTGTTCTATTCATGCCTCGCAGAGAACGTGACACGTGCGACGAAACACCCGAAGCAAAAGATGAAACACAGGAGCAAAAGAAGAAGGAAGATTATCACCCCAAATGATCTAATTCGCCGCGGAGTTGTAACTGCTTCTTCATCACCTCCACGACCTCCATCTCCTTGTGCGTCTCCTCCACCATCTCCTTCATTCTGTCCATGACGCGGGATTTCTCGACGCTAGCCTTCATCATCTGTTCCACGGCCGCATTATGTACCTTGACAGTAGTCGGGTGCTCGATGCGGAGCTTCGCCAACTCCTCCTTCTGTTCCATGACAAGGGCCTGCAACATCTTCATCAAGGAACTACTATTCTCATGCAACTTCTTCCAGCCGAGGTTCTTCTCCTTCAACAGGTCGATCTCTTGGCAGAGCTTCGCCTTATCCTCCTGAAGTCGCAGGATTTCGCCGGTCGCCTTCTTCTCCGAGGCAATGCTCTTCTTCAGCAGCATCACCAAGCCGGCGGTCAACTCCCCCTACTGATTGAGCTCAGCGGGCATGTTGTCGAGGCTCTCCTTCAGCAACTCCACCAAGCCTAGGATGAACTCCTTCTACTTATTGAGGTGCTTATTGAGCTGATCGGGCATGCCATCGAGGGATAACGACTCCAGCTCCGCCGGCTCGGGATGTTCTCCGCGGCTAGGGCGCTCCTGGGAGCCATCGCCTGCCCGTGAGAGATCTTTCGAGGTCTCTGTGTGGCGGCTAGCCCTCTCTTTTTTTCCGCAGCCTTGGTTGCTGCTCCCTTGTTACGAGTAGTTCTCGACCTAGAGCTCTGCTCACCGGCCATGGCAACAACGGACGAAGAAGAAGCACTTATGAGGAGGAAAGGTAGAGTAATTTTTGGTTAGTAGTTCCCCTTTTTATAACCTAAGTACTAGCACTAGTACTAATACCTGCATAGTGGGAACACATTCAGGTTTGGTACGTACTAGTAGGTGTGAGCAGGCTTTCGAATGTGATGGGAACAAGGTAAAGATTAATTGATGGTTTTGGTTTCGAGGCCCGAAACGGCTCCCGATGAGTTTAGCGGAACATAAATTTCAAGTACTACACTGCTCAAATGCGTAAATATTATGTTACTATCAAAAACTGGCACAAAATACGAAGGAAACCAATGGAAGTACTACTAGCAACCCTCGATTTAACTACTCGCATGCGCGCAGTGGAGTAATAATGTCTTTCTTCCGCCCTCACGTCCACTCAATTTGCATGCGCTGTATTAATTGACCATCAATGAAGTGAACGACTTTACACGCGTCAAATTATCACATGGGGTGGATCTTGGTACAAAATTGCGTCTGCCCATGTACCCGCGTATGCGTGCGAGGGAATGAGTGCGTGCGTGGCATGCGTGCACATCTTCGCTTCGTGCATGTACCGACAATATGGCTCAGGGAGGACGAGTACATTCTTCTAGAACCAGCATCACGTCACTGTGATCAATCCACACAAGGAGGTCGCGACAACGCCTCCACATGTGCCACGTGGCTTCATGAACTGTAAGAGAGACACTATATAGCGTGCCATTGGTATTCTAATTTATGTGTTTTGCACATACTCGAAGTACTAGTAAGGTACACGTGCATTGCACGCATCAGATTTTGCAACCAAATTATGAATAAATACCACACTATAGCATGTAAGCTCTGAGTCATATATGCCTGATGTAGCCCTTCGTTTAATTCTTATAGTTCATCTCATTCAAAATCAATTATTTTTTATAAAAAAGCTAAGAACGTCGGAATAGGAAAAACATGGGATTATAGTAGAATGTCGTCTTGAATCCTACAGGATTGTACGAGTGTTTGATTGTGCATAGAAAAAAATCAGAATTCTTTCAAAGAGGTTTGAGTGGATGGGATGTTTCCTATGAAATCTAGTGCAAATGAATCATATGGAAAAATTCCTATGGTTTACAATCCTATGAATCAAACAACCAAGATAGGAAAAATTCCTAATGATTAGAATCCTCCAAAATTCCTTTGAGAATCCTTTGAATCAAAGAAGCCCTTAATCTATTTTATGATTCATGGAATTGTGCGTTGTAAAGCATAAAGTAAAAACAAATAATGGCAATTCAAATAGAAAAAAAGTTTGGGCAGTTAGGATACGGAAGATTCTAGAACAAAAGAGAACCACTGTTGTTTTGAGGTTTGTGCATTATGCTTAAGTTCAACCATGGAGTCTGCTAGATTGTACATGTGGCAAAATCTGGTGGGGGCTAGAAGATGGTGCGAGGGGCCGAGTGGAGGGAGACTATGAAGGAATGCACAAGTGCGAGATCGATATTTAGAGAGAGGGGGCGAACACGTGCGCCGTTGCACGCAGTGGCGGAGCCATGAAAAATAAATGAGCTAGGGGGCCAAGCATTGCTAATCCTTTATGAGGAGGGTCAATTCATGAACTTAAACCAATTTTAGCAGCAGTTGTCTAATGATCACATTCATATTAGCCTCGATATATGGTGATGTTAGGGGGGTAGGGCCCTTACTGTCCCCTGTCTTCGCCATTGTGCACACGTCTGAGAGATGAAGCCGAAGGCATGGATGATGAGAGGGGGACGTTGGATATATAATTAATGTGGGTGCATTAGCTATATATGTTAATCCTATATAGAGAGGTATAGATTGATCGATGTGGACGTGGGAAAGAGGGTGAGACCTCACTGGATATATCGATTGATCGGTTTGTGTGGAAAACTATGAAAGACATAGCTATATACACACATACATAGAGGAACATCGATCGTTGCGCATGCACGCGTGAGAGATAAAGAATGCCTGATATGATGGAGAGGGGGATGTGTGTGGGCGTGTGCCTTCATGGGAGACCGACCTGAAGAAAAAGATTGCATGCGTGCGATGGATAATGCCGACTGGTAGTGTGTGTGCATGCATGCACGAGAGAAAGTTAGTGGTACAATTATAAAGAGAAGACTACTGTGTGGGTGTAAAAGAATAGGTGAGGTCATAATCAATGTAAAGTTGAATTCAAATATTTGAATAAGAGATCCTGATGTTTGAAACCCATGCATGCATGAATATAACGGAGATCTGCGCGGTGTGGTTTGGAAACGAGCATGTTTTAATGTATACACATTGAACAAGGTCAGACTGATTTGAATTTGAGATACCGATGGCAGACATCATTTGGCCACGTTGCATCCGTGCATGGACACACTATTCTAATTGGAGATGATGGGCGGCTTTCACATCACATATCTATATCTATAGCCCTATATATATATATATATATATATATTATATTTTTTTTATATTGTGTGCGGGTAACTTTAACTTTGAAAGATGGTCGTTGGATGAGGCGAATCCGATGGTCCAAAGATGGCAAATTTGAGAACTACTGGCCGTTGGATATCATCTAGATTCCACCAGATTTCGCCACATGTATAATCTAGAAGACTCCATGGTTGAACTTAAGCATAATGCACAAACATCAAAACACAAGCACTTCTTATTTGTTCTAGAATCTTCCGTATCAGAATTGCCCAAATGTTTTTCTACATGATTTGCCATTATTTGTTTTTACTTTATGTCTTACAACGCACAATTCCATGAATCTTAAAATAGATTAGCTTTCTTATAAAAACTAGATGATTTTGAATGAAATGAACTATAAGAATTAAACGAACATCTACATCATGCATATATGACTCAAAGCTTGCACGCTATAATTTGGTATTTATTCATAATTTGGTTGCCAAATCTCATGTGTGCAATGCACGGTACCTTACTCTAGTCTAAATGGTGTTTGTGTGTGTGTTGTGCGTGTTGAGGTGCAAATTGTCTTTTTTCGGGTACACGTTAAGCTTGTTCTTCCGAAATTTCAAGCCGCGCCTTGTTATGCCGAAAATTCAAGCTAGTGTCTCTATCTATCGTGCTGCAAAACTCCCGCCTCTTCAACTCGCGCCTTGTTAGCCCGAAATATTTAAGATATATCTTTGCCTCGTTGTGCTCTGAGAACTCCCTCCATCTCAACCTGCGCCTTGATATTCCGAAATTACAACGTGCGCGAAAACTCCCACCTCCTGTGAAATCCCGACATGCAAAATGCCCATGGTACCCCTAAACCGAAAGAACCGCCCCAAATCGGTGGGGGTACTTTCGTAACTTACCCCACATTTCAGACAAGCGCATCTCTAAGCCATGGTTCCCCACTGCCATCCCATCAGCCCACCCATTCGTACACCGAGGCTGCGAAACCCGCGACGAAACCCCACACCCTGCTCCGTCCGCCACCCAGCCGAAGCCTCTTCCCTGACAACGTCGTCCATAGCAACACCTCGACGTCCCTCATCCACCATACTGGATGAGGATCCGTCGTCGATCTCATCGTCCCGTCGGTTCAGCTACCCCGTCCTCCACCTCCAAGGAGCTGCCCCGGCGTTCCCCTCGTCTTTCGCGCCACCTCTATTCCCACACCACCGTCTTCACCTGCACCACCGGAAGAGCATCATCATCACCATTTCCTCGGATGAAGCTGCGGCCTAATCGGCGCCACCAAAGAGGTTGTACACTAATTGCCGCATTTTCTTCTTGATTCGATCTCTCGGTGCTGCCGGTGCTCGGTCCCGAGCCAACACGGTGCGGCTCCATCCACGGCGGCATCGCCGGCCACTTCCTCCACGGTGTCCCTCCCTCGGCGGCGACGTCCACATCAGTAGGAGTTGTTGCTGCTCTGCTCTTGCTCTCGGTCCCCTGCCTGGTCTGCTCTTGCTATTGCTCTTGCTCGCGCTGCTGCTCTTGCTCTTGCTCTTGCTTACGATGCTGCTCCGATTTAGCTACACTTCAGTCGACTGAATCGACTTTTGGGTCAGTCGATTTTCAGGGGGGGCTCGCCGGGATGAAGGAAGAACAAGCTGCAGTAGGGAGGGGGGCTCGCTGGAGAGGTACCCCACTATCTATCTTATGGTTCAGGATGGGGGCGGTGGTCGCCGGTGGTGGCGGGGTGTTGGCGGGGCGGTGGCGTGGGGATCGCCGGAGAAAAAGCTTGGCACGGAGGGGCCTAGAGGGATGGCCGAGGCGGCGGCGGACTGGCAGTGGGGAGTGTTTTCGAGGCGGGCGGGGTGGTGCACCGCCGGCCGCGGGTGGCGGGGGGCTACTGTTTGGCCGGTGGTAGCTGGCGGCTCAGGGGGTGGAGGCTGAAGATGAACCGCGGGCCCTTGATTTCGTGTCCAATGGCTGCAAAATCGACTGACCAGAGATGAAAAAGTGAGTCGACCGACGTGTAGCCTCACCTTGCTAGTGCGTTCAGTTTCGACAGCAAAATTCAGTTTTGACAGTTAAGTTCAGTTTCGACAGTTAAGTTCAGTTTCGACAGTTAAGTTCAGTTTTGACAGTTAAGTTCAAAGATGAGCAGCTAATGTATTTTACATCTAGCACTTTGTGGTTATGTATTTTACATCATGTATTGGAGATGCTATTAGAATTCCACTCAGGTTAACGTTGTCCATTGTCTCTCTTGTCCTGCTTCAGCCTCGGCGTCGTACAACTCGCCGGAGCTGCTCCAATGACGAAACCCTCCATCACATCGGAGCATTACCTCGGGCTCCATCTCCAGACGCCTAAGATCTTCTTCCCCTCCTCCGACAGCAAAGTCGGCCGGAGCATCCTCACCGGCCAACCCAATCACGCTGAGATAGACATGGCTTCGCCAAAGAGGTTGTACACTTGTTGCATCTCTTTTTACTCTACATGTTATATATATTGTCCACTGAGCACTCGTAGTAACGGGAAATACGATTATTTTATCCTACTATATGAAAAGCAGTGAGGTACCAGGCAGCTTAGCTATCCGTGATGGACTCTCTTGAACGCCATCATTATTTATCTCTGCGCGTTTGAGCTGTGCATTTGTCGATGGGCCTGGGAGTTGAGCTAGTATGGCAGGGGCCTGGGTCCAAAGTAATAGAAGTAGCACAAAAACATTTTTTTAGTGTAGGATTTTCCTTGCTCAAGCCTGCCTACTAGAATCGCCAGTGCTTGAAAGGAACAGTGAATGAAAAACATAGGCATTGGAAAGTTTCCTATGGTACTACTTTTCATGAATTTGGTGCAAAGGAATGGAGCAAAGGAAAACTATAGGATTTGTTCCTTTAGTGTCTCCTTGAAAGAAAAACCGTAGGAATTCTAATTTCCACTTCTCCTCCTTTTCATATTCCTATTCATCAAGCACAAGACTAAGAGATAGAAGCATAATAACATTATAACCGTACATTTTCTTGTGGTTTGAATTAATCTCACCATGCTTTTTTGCATCCTGTGATCTTCCCATTGTTGTGAATCAAACACCCCGATTGGCAGAAATCCTGTGTTTTTAAATTCTCTATTTTGCACGTGCTTTCCTATCCTATTCCTGTCTATTTCCTATCCCTGCATTGTTAGAATCCTCAAATTCAAACAAGCCCTTACTCAATTACTTCTGTTACAGATATGTGTCAAAGAAAACCTTGTGTGGTTTGTCCTGCCCCTGCGGTGCTGTGTTCCACCCCAGCTCAGCTGCTCCAACGATGGAAGGGTTCACCACAGCAGGGATCCGCTCTCCAGACTATCTTTCTCCGCCTCACATCTTCTTCCCCGCCACCGGCAGCCATGACAACTGCATTACTATCATCAACTGAGCAGATGACCTTGAGGACTACACGGGTCCGCAAGAGAGGTCGCACTCTTCCGTGTCTGCTTACGTTATGCGTCGCTTAATATGATGACATGCTACATTATCGTCGTGTTCACCTATTAGACTCCGAGTCAGGTCTAAACTAATGTTGAAACTTGAGTTTTTAAATGGTTGTGGGGTACATATTGGGGCAGCAATCAGTACTATCTGTCTACTATCTGGTTAATCTCCGGTGTCTACTATGAGTTTCATGTTGGGTGCAAACAAACATTAAAGGAGCCATTATCTGTATTTTTTAACTAAAGCTATTATCTGCCTGCTATCGTTGGTTTTGGGTATATCCATAGTTTGCTACCATCACTCTGGATTTGTGCATGCACTCCTTACATAATCTCACTATGTTTTATTCCTTTGCATGCCAGTTATTGTACACAATGGAACTGATCATGTAGAGCAAAAGAGACGAGCCTTGCGTGGCAATAAAATTTCATGCAGACGTCGTTCCATGGTGGGCGCAAAGGCAGCCCCCCTCCACCCATTTCGGATCATAATCAAGAGGAAGATAACTGTTCTGAGGGGGATTCAGAAGGAGAAGACCACTCCTATTTACCCCATGAGTTCTTCGCTCTAACTTGGCATGCTGATGTTGGTAATATCATGCATATGGTGCCTTGCATTGCTTACTGTATACATTAAAGATGTCATCTGCTTAGTTTAGACATGCTTTGTGGCAATGCCATCTGTTTAGTTTCTTTATCGTATATGTGAATCATGCAATGCCATCTTGTCTAGTCAGGCATCATATATGTGAATTTTGCAATGCCACCCTCGTTAGCCAGTCATCTTATATGTGAATTATATCATGCCATCATTTTTTATTACGTGTTAAATTTGTCAACAATTTTAGTACATTCAATTACTCTTCCTGTGCATCAGCCATTCGGCACGGTCACGGAAAAATCTGGAGTGGAAACAAGGTCTTCAGAGCTGACAATGCTATCTGACGAAGCGCATGTCTTGCTAGTTACCGGTAGCTCCTTAGAGGAGGATTCAGAGACAGATGACCAGTCATATTCCCCCCCCCCCCGAGGTGCATGCCCTAACTTGGCAGGTTATGTTGCTCATATCGTGCATATGGTATCTTGCATTGCTATGTCATTTGCTTAGTTTAGACATGCTTTGTGTGAATGCCACCTGTTTAGTGTCTAATTACCATATATGTGAATTATGCAATGCCATCTTGTTGCAAGACATTATATATGTGAATTATGCAATGTTATTTTGTTGCAAGGCATTATGTATGTGAATTATGCAATGCCATGCTGTTTAGGCAAGCGTCATATATGTGAATTATATCATGTCGTCCTTTTTTTTGTATTTCTCATTGCTTTTGTGGATAATGTTTGTATATTCAACTGCTCTTCATGTGTATCAGCCATTTGAATTGGTGATGGAGAAATCTGGAGTGAAAACAAGGTCTTCAGAGCAGACAATGCTACCTGCTGAAGCAGATATCTTGCTGGTTACAGATAGCTCTTCAGAGGAGGATTCAGAGGCAGATGACCAGTCCTATTATCCCCCTGAGGTGTATGCTCAAACTTGGCAGGGTTATATTACTCATATAATGCATATGTTGTATTGCAATGCTTAGTTTTTACATCATATACACAATATTGAATGCCATCTCCTTAGTTGACACATCATATATGCGATTGCCCTCTGCTCACTTCCTTAGTATATAAATCATATATTTGAATTATGGCATGCCATGATGTTTACATAGACAACATGTATCTGAATTATGGCATGCCAACCCATTTTCTAAAGACATAATAGTTATATCATCTCATCCTGTTTACATAGTCATCATATTTTAAATTATGTCATTCTATCCGTGAATTATATCATGCCATCATGTTTCCATCGACGTCATGTTTGTGATTTATGGCATGCCAACCACTTTAATAGACACATCATATAGTTATATCATTTCATCATGTTTACATAGTCATCATATTTTGAAGTATGTCATTCTATCCTGTTTAGTTAGCCATCATACATGTGAAATTGTGTCATGCTATCGTGTTTAATTAGCCATCATATATGTGAAATTATGTCCTGCTATTCTGTTTGCTTAGACAACATAAATGTGAATTATTTCATGCCCTGTTTTCTTCCCTACTATCCATTGCACCTGTCTATCTTACAATGTCTGTACATTCAATTACGTTTCTTGTTTATCAGCCATTTCAATTGGAGGGAGTGATGGCAGTATCTGTGGGAGTAAAAACATGGTCTTCAGAAAATATCGTGCTACCTATCGATGCAGATAGAACCACGGTTGTACTTGCCCAAGAACCAGCCCCACCACACATAACCCACGCTCATGCAGATTGTACCCCTACCCAGTTGGACAGAGAACTAGCTACACCCCTTCTAACCCCAACCCCAGCAGATAGACACCCAGCTCCTGTTGACACAGCACTGTCTCCACCACAGAGCACCCAAACACGAGTAGTTAGTAAGGCAACTGCAGTGCCCAAATCACGAGGACCACCACTCCGAACCCGAAGTCAACACTTAAAGCAAAAGAAGAATTGTTCTCAGGTCAGGTTCCGTAGCTATGGTTCATACTACTTTGCTCTTGGATCACTGTATTTACTGATACCAACTAATTTCAAATTTGAAGGATGCAATTGAAACTCCAATGGCGCAACAGGTATGTTTTAAACCTGTTTCTTCAACGTGTTTGGCTGTTTGCTGTTGTAACTTGCTCTATGTTGATTTCAGTTTCAATTGAATAAACAGTTATGTTCTCATGCCATGCACATTACAAGTATTGTTATTGCTGTGTAGTTTCCCACACTTATATTATGTCTATGCTGCTTTGTCTTAAATAGATATGATTCAAACTGTATCTATCTTGATTTGGCAACCTAAACTAGAATGATATAGACCATACAGTGACCATAATACATCGATATATGTTTGTTTCATGTTGTTATCCTGTCCACCTTACTACTGAACTGGTTTACCAAAATGAGTTTCATGTACTACATTGTAAACCTGAGATGTGTTTGTTTGTTTCTCTTTTAGAATGCGGATAAAATATTGGAGAAGAGTACCCTGTTATGCAATGGTAAAGGAAGTAATGCAGATAAGGTTCAAGATAGTGAGACATCCCTGTTGGTCTCCAAGAAAGCTGATAAAAACTATATTGAAGACACTGAGACAACCCCAAAGTCTTGTCTTGATGTAGTGTTCGAGTTACTGGCTACCACTGCTGGCACCAGCTCTTTGAACTCGTTGCCTGAATCAGATCGGCTTCTTGAGTCTCAACTTCAAGTTGAAAGACATCGATCAGATGTTATGCGACAGAAAGCCGAAGGACTGAGGAAGTCCCTGCAGAATTCAGATGCATACTTTCTGGTGCAACAGCAAGCGCTGGAGAACTTAAGCGCCAAACAAGAGAAAGTTAATAAGCTTGCTAAGCATCTTGCCAGCATTATGGGTACCCAGGATATTGTTTCTTGAGCTCTTCTGAAGTGGTTTCAGTTCTGGACTTGTTTTGCTGTGGCGTTTATATGCTGCTGTGTTCCCTATATTTGCACTGGTGGCAAACTTTGATGCCCAGTGGATGTAATATGTGTAATAGCCGTGATAGCCTCATGTAAGTTGCTTGCTTATTTATTTCCTTGTTGTCTTGTTTATCTTTTTGCTTGTAGTTAGTGCAGTTCTTATTCTGCGGTTTACTAGTGGCTCCAATAACCTATTTTTTAAAACTAGGCCATAATAACCATGGGCTAATATTTACTGTAGTGACACTGGGCCTCCTACGGGCCGTAGAAACAGTGGGTCTTCTACGAGCCGTATAAACAGTGGGCCTTCTACGGGCCGTAGAAACAGTGGGCCTTCTACGGGCCGTAGAAACAATGGGCCTTCTACGGGCCATAGAAACAATGGGCCTTCTACGGTCGTATCATCAATGGGCCTTATATGGGAAGTATGATCGATTGGCCAAACATGGGCCAATAACAGGCCGCAATATGGCCGTAAACGGGCTAGAGTTGGAATCGTCCATTCATGGGCCGACCATAACAGGCCATTGTTAATAGGCCGTATTTGATGACGCTAGGTAGACGGCCCAACATATTAACGGACCACAAACAGGCCGACTGTAAACATGGGCTAAATTTGGCCCACAAGCAGAAAATGACAGTAACGGGCCATAAGTAAACGAATGCTGGAAATGATCCCAAGAATAAATGGGCTCTAAGAAGGCCGAAAGATAACATGGGCTGGAAACGGCCCAACAGAATAACGGGCCGTTAATGGGTATAAAGTGATACACTGTTCTTTACGGGCCAGTTTCACCACGGGCCGTTAATGGGTGTAAAGTGATGCACTATTCATTCCAGGCCAGTTTCACCACGGGCCGTTAATAGGCCAAGAGTTACATAGGGCCTCATATGGGCCGAAAGACGTCATGGGCCATACATGGGCCAGAAGTGAAAACGGGCTGGAATCATATTGGACGGCCTAGATGACGCTACTAGGCCTAATTTGAATAGGGCGTAACGGGCCTTGGGTTAGCGGGTTGTAAATGGGCTTTATGCGAATAGGTCGTTAACAAGCTTTCCATGGGCTGGCCTTTTCACAGGAATGGGACTCTGTTGGGCCGTGCCACGTGTCGACATATCATAGGCGCCTTCTGTCCAATGGGTGGATGACATCTGTCCCAGCGATGAGCCGACACGTGTTTCTTCCAGCCAATGATGATTTTACACGTGGAAAATCCCCATTGGTCGGGGCTGTTAACGGGTTACCGGATCCAAAACCTGGCCCGATAGCTTAACAGCGTTCCGTTACGGTGGATGCCACGTGTCGGTCACCCTTGACGAAAGCACTTCTGTGACGCGTGATTTAACGTCATGGAAGTGGACACTTCCGTGATGATAATTTTGGTAATGTCATGGAGCACTTCTACGACAGCACAGGTATGACTATCTTGATTCTGTCATAAAATCGTCATGGATGTACATGCATGACAGAAAACGCGACCTACTGTGACAAACACGTATCATCACGGAAGTGTATTTTTTTTTGTAGTGACACATCAATAATCTGTATATCAAATATACTTTTGTTCACTTTGCCATCCTACTTATCCGCCAAATATTTGGGGCAGTTCCACTTCCAGTGACCATTTCCTTTGCAGTAGAAGCACTCAGTTTTAGGCTTAGGTCCAGCTTTGGGCTTCTTCACGGGAGTGACAACTTGCTTGCCATTCTTCCTGAAGTTCCCTTTCTTTCCCTTTGCCCTTTTCTTGAAACTAGTGGTCTTGTTTAATCATCAACTCTTGATGCTTTTTCTTGATTTCTACCTTCGTTGATTTCAGCATCACGAAGAGCTCAGGAATCATTTTCGTCATCCCTTGCATACTATAGTTCATCACAAAGTTCCAGTAACTTGGTGATGGTGACTAGATCACTTTGTCAATCACTATCTTATCTGGAAGATTAACTCCCACTTGATTCAAGTGATTGTAGTACCCAGACATTCTGAGCACATGCTCACTAGTTGAGCAATTCTCCTCCATCTTTTAGGCAAAGTACTTGTGAGAGGTCTCATACCAATTTTAGCTCTTGGAACATCTCATATGCTCTGTGGCGTTCAAAACGTTTTTGAAGTCCCAGTTCTAAGCCATAAAGCATGGTGCACTAAACTATCAAGTAGTCATCATATTGAGCTAGCCAAACATTCATAACGTCTGCGTTTGCTCCTGCAATAGGCCTGTCACTTAGCGGTGCATCAAGGACATAATTCTTTTGTGCAGCAATGAGGATACACCTCAGATCACGGACCCAGTCCGCATCATTGCTACTATCATCTTTCAACTTAGTTTTCTCTAGGAACATATAAAGCACATAGGGAAACTATGACGTGAGCTATTGATCTACAACATAATTTGCAAAATACTATCAAGACTAAGTTCATGATAAATTAAAGTTCAATTAATCATATTACTTAAGAACTCCCACTTAGATAGACATCCCTCTAATCATCAAAGTGATCACGTGATCCAAATCAACTAAACCATGTCCGATCATCATGTGAGATGGAGTAGTTTTCAATGGTGAACATCACTATGTTGATCATATCTACTATATGATTCACGCTCGACCCTTCGGTCTCAGTGTTCCGAGGCCATATCTGCATATGCTAGGCTCGTCAAGTTTAACTCGAGTATTCTGCGTGTGAAAAACTGGCTTGCACCCGTTGTATGTGAACGTAGAGCCTATCACACCCGATCATCACGTGGTCTCTCGGCACGAGAACTGTAGCAACGGTGCATACTCAGGGAGAACACTTGTAACTTGAAATTTAGTAAGGTATCATCTTATAATGCTACCGACGTTCTAAGCAAAATGAGATGCATAAAGGATAAACATCCCATGCAATCAAAATATGTGACATGATATGGCCATCATCATCTTGTGCTCATGATCTCCATCACCGAAGCATCGTCATGATCTCCAACGTCACCGGCGCGACACCTTGGTATTCATCGTAGCATCATTGTCGTCTCGCCAACTATTGTTACTACGACTATCGCTACTGCTTAGTGATAAAGTAAAGCAATTACATGGCGATTGCATTGCATACAATAAAGCGACAACCATATGGCTCCTGCCAGTTACCGATAACTTTGTTACAAAACATGATCATCTCATATAACAAATTATATCACATCATGCCTTGACCATATCACATCATAGCAAGCCCTGCAAAAACAAGTTAGACATCCTCTACTTTGTTGTTGCAAGTTTTACGTGGCTGCTACGGGCTTCTAGCAAGAACTGTTCTTACCTACGCATAAAAACCACAACGATTATTCGTCAAGTGTGTTTTTTTAACCTTCAACAAGGATCGGGCGTAGCCACACTCGATTCAACTAAAGTCGGAGAAACAGACACTCACTTGTCAACTGTGTGCGAAGCACGTCGGTAGAACCAGTCTCGCGTAAGCGTACGCATAATGTCGGTGTGAGCCGCTTCATCCAACAATACCGCCGAATGAAAGTATGACATGCTGGTAAGCAGTATGATCATTATCACCCACAACTCTTTGTGTTCTACTCGTGCATATAACATCTACGCATAAACCTGGCTCGGATGCCACTATTGGGGAATGCAGTAATTTCAAAAAAATTCCTACGATCACGCAAGATCTATCTAGGTGATGCATAGCAACGAGAGGGGATAGTGTTGTCTATGTACCCTCGTAGACCGAAAGCAGGAGCGTTATGACAACACGGTTGATGTAGTCGTACGTCTTCGACCGATCCTACCACCGAAGGTATGGCACCTCCGTGATCTACACACGTTCAGCTTGGCGACGTCCCACGAACTCTAGATCCAGGTGAGGTCAAGGGAGAGTTTCGTCAACATGACGGCCTATTGATGGTGATGATGAAGTTACCGGTGCAGGGCTTTGCCTAAGCAGTACAACGATATGACCGAGATGGAAATCTGTGGAGGGGGGCACCAGACACGGCTAACAGATGAACTTGATCAACTTGTGTGTCTATGGGGTGCCCCCTCCCCCCTATATAAAGGAGGCGAGGGGAGGTCGGCCAGCCCTCCTTGGTGCGCCCCCAAAGGGGGAATCCTACTAGGACTCCAAGTCCTAGTAGGTTTCCGCAAAGAAGGAGAGAGGGGGAAGGAAAGAGAGGGAGAGAGGGAGAAGGAAGGGGGGCACCGCCCCCCTTCCCTTGTCTTATTCGGACTCTAGGGGGCGCAGCTAGCCCGCCTCTGGCCCTCCTCTCTCTACACTATACCCCATTGAGGCCCACTAGTTCCCCCGGGGGGTTCCGGTAACCCTTCGGCACTCCAGTTTTATCTGAAACTTCTTCGGAACACTTCCGGAGTCCGAATATAGTCATCCAATATATCAATCTTTATGTCTAGACCATTTAGAGACTCCTCGTTATGTCCGTGATCACATCCGGGACTCTGAAAAACCTTCGGTACATCAAATTACATAAACTCATAATACCAATCGTCATCGAAGTTAAGCGTGCGGACCCTACGGGTTCGAGAACTATGTAGACAAGACCGAGACACGTCTTCAGTCAATAACCAATAGCAGAACCAGGATGCTCATATTGGTTCCTACATATTCTAGGAAGATCTTTATCGGCCAAACCGCATAACAACATATGTTGTTCCCTTTTTCATCGGTATGTTACTTGCCCGAGTTTCGATCATCGGTATCATCATACCTAGTTCAATCTAGTTGCCGGCAAGTCTATTTACTCATTCCGTAGTACTTCATCCCGTAACTAACTCGTTAGTCACAATGCTTGCAAGGCTTATAGTGATGAGTATTACCGAGAGGGCCTAGAGATACCTCTCCGAAACATGGAGTGACAAATCCTAATCTCAATCTATGCCAACCCAAGAAACACCTTCGGAGACACTTGTAGAGCACCTTTATAATCACCCATTTATGTTGTGACGTTTGGTAGCTGATGACCCACAAGTATAGGGGATCTATCGTAGTCCTTTCGATAAGTAAGAGTATCGAACCCAACGAGGAGCAGAAGGAAATGATAAGCGGTTTTCAGCAAGGTATTCTTTGCAAATACTGAAATAAGTGGTAACAGATAGTTTTGTGATAAGATAAATTGTAACGAGCAACAAGTAACAAAAGTAAATAAAGTGCAGCAAGGTGGCCCAATCCTTTTTGTAGCAAAGGACAAGCCTGGACAAACTCTTATAATAGGAAAAGCGCTCCCGAGGACACATGGGAATATCGTCAAGCTAGTTTTCATCACGCTCATATGATTCGCGTTCGGTACTTTGATAATTTGATATGTGGGTGGACCGGTGCTTGGGTGCTGTTCTTACTTGAACAAGCATCCCACTTATGATTAACCTCTATTGCAAGCATCCGCAACTACAACAAAAGTATTAAGGTAAACCTAACCATAGCATGAAACATATGGATCCAAATCAGCCCCTTACGAAGCAACGCATAAACTAGGGTTTAAGCTTCTGTCACTCTAGCAACCCATCATCTACTTATTACTTCCCAATGCCTTCCTCTAGGCCCAAATAATGGTGAAGTGTTATGTAGTCGACGTTCACATAACACCACTAGAGGTTAGACAACATACATCTTATCAAAATATCGAACGAATACCAAATTCACATGACTACTAATAGCAAGACTTCTCCCTTGTCCTCAGGAACAAACGTAACTACTCACAAAGCATATTCATGTTCATAATCAGAGGGGTAATAATGTGCATAAAGGATCTGAACATATGATCTTCCACCAAATAAACCAACTAGCATCAACTACAAGGAGTAATCAACACTACTAGCAACCTACTAGCACCAATCCCGGACTTGGAGACAAGAATTGGATACAAGAGATGAACTAGGGTTTGGAGATGAGATGGTGCTGGTGAAGATGTTGATGGAGATTGCCCTCTCCCGATGAGAGGAGCGTTGGTGATGACGATGGTGATGATTTCCCCCTCCCGGAGGGAAGTGTCCCCGGCAGAACAGCTCTGCCGGAGCCCTAGATTGGTTCCGCCAAGGTTCCGCCTCGTGGCGGCGGAGTCTCGTCCCGAAAGGTTGCCTTCTATTTTTTTCTCATCGAAAGACTTCATATAGGAGAAGATGGGCGTCGGAGAGCCACCAGGGGGCCCACGAGGTAGGGGGCGCGCCCAGGGGGGCGCCCCCACCCTCGTGAGCAGGGTGTGGGCCCCCTGGCCTTCATCTTTGGCGACGATTTTTCTTTATTTATTTTAAGATATTCCGTGGAGTTTCAGGACTTTTGGAGTTGCGCAGAATAGGCCTCCAATATTTGCTCCTTTTCCAGCCCAGAATTCCAGCTGCCGGCATTCTCCCTCTTCATGTAAACCTTGTAAAATAAGAGAGAATAGCCATAAGTATTGTGACATAACGTGAAATAACAGCCCATAATGCAATAAATATTGTCATAAAAGCATGATGCAAAATGGACGTATCAACTCCCCCAAGCTTAGACCTCGCTTGTCCTCAAGCGAAAAGCCGATAACAATAAATATGTCCTCATGTTTAGAGGTAGAGGCGTCGATAAAAATAAAATACGGACATGAAGGCATCATGATTATTTCATAACAGCAACATATATAGATTTTGTCATATGATTACTTATGTTCAAGTGATGATCTTTTCACAAAGCCAAAGCATGAATCAGGAACCTTATTGAGCACCAAAAAATTATAACCTCAGTCATTGAAGCAATTGCAATTTATCATAACATCGGAAAGAGTCTATGTCAGAGCTTAAAAGCAAGTCCACATACTCAACTATCACTTAGTCCTTCATAATTGCTAACACTCACGCAATACTTGTGGTTACGGAGTTTTAATCGGACACAGAGAAAGATAGGGGCTTATAGTTTTGCCCCACAACCTTTTACCTCAAGGGTAATGTCAACAATAATAATTCATGCTCCCCACATCCAATTAGATATATATATCATGTTCTTTCCAACATGCTGAGCTTGCCAAAGGATAAAATGAAAAAGGAAAGGTGAAGATCACCGTGACTCTTGCATAAGGTAGAGGATAATAATAAAAGATAGGCCCTTCGCAGAGGGAAGCAGAGGTTGTCATGCGCGTTTAGGGTTGATGCACAAAATCTTAATGCAAAAGAACGTCACTTTATATTGCCCCTTGTATGTGAACCTTTATTATGCAGTCCGTCGCTTTTATTGCGTCCACAACAAGTTCGTACAAAGTTTATTTCTCTGCACTAATAAGTCATGCATATTTAGAGAGCAATTTTTATTGCTTGCACCGATGACAACTTACTTGAAGGATCTTACTCAATCCATAGGTAGATATGGTGGACTCTCATGGCAAAACTGGTTTAAGGGTATTTGGAAGCACAAGTAGTATTTCTACTTGGTGCTGAGAATTTGGCTAGCATGAGGGGGAAAGGCAAGCTCAACACGTTAGAGGATCCATGACAACATACTTTATCTCAGATGTAAGAAAACATAACTCATTATGTTGTCTTCCTTGTCCAACATCAACTCTTTAGCATGTCATATTTTAATGAGTGCTCCCAATCATAAAAGATGTCAATGATAATATATCTATATGTGAAACCTCTCTTTCCTTATTACTTCCTATTAATTGCAACGATGACCAAAGCTATATTTGCCAACTCCCAACAACTTTTAATCATCATACTCTTTCTATGTGAAGTCATTACTTTCACTAAGATCAATATGAACTCTTTGATTCTTTTTATTCTTTTTCTTCTAATCACCCAAGATCATGGCAAAATACTCAAGCCCTTGACTCAACACTAATCTTTATTATATAGCTCACGGACTCGATTACAAAGAAGGATCATAAAGCAAAACTCAAAACTAGATCATGCCATGACTTTATTCTACTAAATCAAGATACTACTAATAGGATCGAACTAAGAAAAACGGTAAAGATAGGAGTTGTGATGGTGATACGATACCAGGGCACCTCCCCCAAGCTTGGCAGTTGCCAAGGGGAGTGCCCATACCCATGTGATTATGTCTCCTTCTTTGTTGTTGGCGGTGGAGGTGTTGTTGATGATGCGAGCTTGTCGTCCACCTTCCATGGCATAGGCTCACCATCATAGAAGGATGATCGAGTCTCCGGAATCCTCAAATCTGCAGCCAAACTCATCCTTTTGAATCTATATTCATACTCACAGTTTTGGTTTTGCAGATCATAGATTTGGGCTTGGAGGTGCTCGATCTTCTCATGTAGCTTGAAGATGGCCTCCTCGGTCTTCTTGGCATCCGGCTCGTAGTTGTTGGGGAACTCCGCGAGCATCTTGTGGGTGGCGTTGATTCCACGCTCCACCATCCCCTGGCACTTGAAAACTTGTTGCTCCATTGCTTCGAGCCTCGACTCCACGCTTCCGATTCCCTTTGGTCCCTCAACATCGCGGATGTGCAGCAACCCATCACGCATCTCAATGGTTTGAGGGTGTCGCAGCACCTCCGCGAGGTAAGGGTTGATCACCTTCTTGAAGAACTTGTCCTTGGAAGCACTTGGGGTCGTCATGATGATCTAGACCTGTTAGAAAAACAGCTCGAAACAAGAACAGGGGAGATTTGCGTGATACGAGAGTAAAAACCTTTGGGAATATATATAATGAATTTTTACCGACCAAAATACGTATCGTGCAAGGAAACGGAGTCCGGAGGGCACACGAGGTGCTCACGAGGTAGGGGGCCCAGGGGGGCGCGCCCTCCACCCTCGTGGAGGCCTCGTGTCCTCCCCGGACTGCTACTTATTTTTCTATTTTTCTAAATATTCCAAAACAGAGAAATGTTGCCTTAAAAATTGTTTTGGAGTCGGTTTACTTACCGTACCACATACCTATTCCTTTTCGGAGTCTAGAACGTTCTGGAAAGTGTCCTTATGTATTCCTCCGGGGTTACGGTTTCAATAATATTAGTTTCAACATTTATGGATTACCTGAAATATAGTGTTTGATCCTTTGACCGTTTACCACCTTCGGATTTGTGCCTGCGAAGTTGTTGATTTTTATGGCACCGGAACGATAGACCTCCTCGATAACGTAGGGACCTTCCCATTTGGAGAGAAGTTTTCCTGCAAAAAATCTTAAATGAGAGTTGTATAGCAATACATAATCACCTACATTAAACTCACGCTTTTGTATCCTTTTGTCATGCCATCTTTTAACCTTTTCTTTAAACAACTTGGCATTTTCATAAGCTTGGGTTCTCCATTCATCAAGTGAGCTAATATCAAATAACCTCTTCTCACCGGCAAGTTTGAAATCATAGTTGAGCTCTTTAATAGCCCAGTATGCCTGATGTTCTAGTTCGAGAGGTAAGTGACAAGCTTTTCCATAAACCATTTTATACGGAGACATACCCATAGGATTTTTATATGCAGTTCTATAGGCCCATAATGCATCATCAAGTTTCTTGGACCAATTCTTTCTAGACCTATTGACAGTCTTTTGCAAAATTAATTTGAGCTCTCTATTGCTCAATTCTACCTGACCACTAGACTGCGGGTGATATGGAGATGCAATTCTATGATTAACGTCATATTTAGCAAGCATCTTACGGAAAGCACCATGAATAAAGTGTGAACCACCATCAGTCATTAAATATCTAGGGACTCCAAACCTCGGAAAAATAACTTCCTTAAGCATTTTAATAGAAGTGTTATGATCAGCACTACTAGTTGGAATAGCTTCTACCCACTTAGTAACGTAATCAACAGCAACTAAAATATGAGTATATCCATTAGAGGCAGGAAAAGGTCCCATATAATCAAAGCCCCAAACATCAAATGGTTCAATAACAAGTGAATAATTCATAGGCATTTCTTGACGTCTACTAATATTACCAATTCTTTGACATTCATCGCAAGACAAAACAAACTTACGGGCATCCTTGAAGAGAGTAGGCCAATAAAAACCGGATTGCAATACCTTATGTGCAGTTCTATCTCCAGCGTGGTGTCCTCCATAAGCTTCGGAGTGACACTTGCGTAGGATCTGTTCCTGTTCATGCTCAGGTACACAACGTCTAATAACACCATCTACTCCTTCTTTATAAAGATGTGGGTCATCCCAAAAGTAATGTCGCAAGTCATAGAAAAACTTTTTCTTTTGTTGGTATGTGAAGCTAGGTGGTATAAATTTAGCAACAATATAATTAGCATAATCAGCATACCATGGAGTGCTACGAGAAGTGCTTATGACATTTAATTGTTCATCAGGAAAGCTATCATCAATAGGTAGTGGGTCATCAAGAACATTCTCTAACCTAGACAAGTTGTCTGCAACGGGGTTCTCAGCTCCTTTTCTATCAACAATATGTAAATCAAATTCTTGCAGCAGGAGAACCCATCTAATGAGTCTAGGTTTTGCATCTTTCTTTTCCATAAGATATTTAATAGCAGCATGATCTGTGTGAATAGTTACTTTAGAATCAACAATATAGGGTCTGAATTTATCACAAGCAAATACAACTGCTAAAAGTTCCTTTTCGGTAGTAGCATAATTTCTTTGAGCATTGTCTAGAGTCTTACTAGCATAATGGATAACATTTAATTTCTTATCAACTCTTTGCCCTAGAACAGCACCTACAGCATAATCACTAGCATCACACATAATTTCAAAGGGTAAATTCCAATCAGGTGGCTGAACAACAGGTGCAGAGACTAATGCTTTCTTAAGTATTTCAAATGCTTCTACACAATCATCATCAAAGACAAATGGTACATCTTTTTGTAATAAATTAGTCAGAGGCCGAGAGATTTTTGAGAAGTCCTTAATGAACCTCCTATAAAATCCGGCGTGACCAAGGAAACTTCTTATACCTTTGATGTCCTTGGGACATGGCATCTTTTCAATAGCATCAACCTTGGCTTTATCAACTTCAATACCTCTTTCAGAAACTTTGTGCCCCAAGACAATACCTTCATTAACCATAAAGTGGCACTTTTCCCAATTCAAGACAAGATTAGTTTCTTCACATCTCTGCAAAACTCGAGCAAGATTGCTCAAGCAATCATCAAAAGAGGAACCATAGACGGAAAAGTCGTCCATGAAAACCTCACAAATTTTCTCGCAAAAGTCAGAGAATATAGCCATCATGCATCTTTGAAAGGTAGCAGGTGCATTACATAAACCGAAAGGCATACGTCTATAAGCAAAAGTACCAAAAGGGCATGTAAAAGTAGTCTTTGATTGATCTTTAGCCGACACAGGTATTTGAGAAAAACCGGAATAACCATCTAGAAAGCAATAGTGTGTATGTTTGCATAATCTTTCTAGCATTTGATCAATAAAAGGTAAGGGGTAATGATCTTTCTTAGTAGCCTTATTTAATTTGCGGAAATCAATTACCATCCTATAACCTGTGATGATTCTTTGCGGAATCAATTCATCTTTATCATTAGGGACAACAGTAATACCTCCCTTCTTAGGGACACAATGGACAGGACTTACCCACTGACTATCAGCAACGGGATAAATTATACCTGCCTCCAGAAGCTTGAGTATTTCCTTTCTTACCACTTCTTTCATTTTAGGATTCAAACGTCGTTGAGGATCACAAACTGGTTTGGCATCAGCTTCCAAATTTATTTTATGTTGACATAGAGTGGGACTGATGCCCTTAAGATCATCCAGAGTATATCCAATAGCAGCACGGTGCTTCTTCAGAGTTTTCAATAATCTTTCTTCTTCATGCTCTGAAAGGTTAGCACTAATAATGACAGGATATATTTTCTTTTCATCAAGATAAGCATATTTAAGATTATCAGGCAACGGTTTAAGCTCAAACACGGGATCACCCTTGGGTGGAGGAGGATCCCCTAGGAATTTCAACAGGCAAATTGTGTTGCAGAATAGGTTCCTGTTTAAAGAATACTTCATCTATTTCCCTTCTTTCATTCATGAACATATCATTTTCATGGTCTAGCAAATATTGTTCTAAAGGATCACTAGGAGGTACGGCAATAGAAGCAAGACCAATAATTTCGTCCTTACTAGGCAATTCTTCCTCACGATGTTGTTTACTAAATTTAGAGAAATTAAACTCATGAACCATATCATCCAAGCCAACAGTAACAACATTCTTTTTGCAGTCTATCTTAGCATTAACAGTATTCAAGAAGGGTCTACCAAATATAATGGGACAAAAGCTATCTTGTGGAGAACCAAGAACAAGAAAATCAGCGGGATATTTGGTTTTCCCACACAAGACTTCAACATCTCTAACAATTCCTATTGCAGATATAGTATCTCTATTGGCAAGTTTAATTGTAACATCAATATCTTCTAACTCAGCAGGTGCAATATCATGCATAATTTCTTTGTATAAGTCAATGGGTATAACACTAGCACTAGCACCCATATCACACAAGCCATGATAACAATGATCTCCTATTTTAACAGAAATAACAGGCACGCCTACCACAGGTCTATGTTTATCTCTATCACAAGGTTTAGCAATTCTGGCAGTTTCACCACAGAATTGAATAACATGCCCATCAATATTATCAGACAAGAGATCTTTAACAATAGCAATATTGGGTTCTACTTTGACTTGCTCAGGAGGTGTATAAGTTCTAATATTGCTTTTACGAACAACAGTTGAAGCTTTAGCATGATCCTTCATTCTAACAGGGAAAGGTGGTTTCTCAACATAAGAAGTGGGAACAATAGGATCATTATAAGTGACAATCTTTTCTTCAACTTTAATAGGTGCAGCTACTTTTACTTCTATGGGAGGATGATATTTAAACCACTTCTCCTTGGGGAGATCAACATAAGTAGCAAAAGATTCACAGAAAGAAGCTACTATCTCAGAGTCAAGTCCATATTTAGTGCTAAACTTACGGAAAATATCGGTATCCATAAAAGATTTAACACAATCAAACTTAGGTGTCATACCTGACTCCTTACCTTCGTCGAGGTCCCAATCTTCAGAGTTGCGTTTAATTCTATCCAATAAATTCCATCTAAATTCAATAGTCTTCATCATAAAAGAGCCAGCACAAGAAGTATCGAGCATGGTGCGATTGTTATCAGAAAGCCGAGCATAAAAACTTTGCATAATCACTTCTCTTGCGAGCTCATGATTGGGGCATGAATATAACATTGATTTAAGCCTCCCCCAAGCTTGAGCGATGCTTTCTCCTTCGCGAGGCCAAAAATTATATATATAATTGCGATCACGATGAACAAGATGCATAGGGTAATACTTTTGATGAAATTCCAATTTCAATCTTTTATAGTTCCATGATCTCATATCATCACATAGCCTATACCATGTCAATGCGTCTCCCTTCAAAGATAAAGGGAAAGGCCTTCTTCTTAACAACATCATCGGGTATACCTGCAAGCTTAAATAGTCCACAAACATCATCCACATAGCGTAGATGTTCATCAGGATGCTTTGTTCCATCTCCTGTAAAAGTGTTAGCTAGCAGTTTTTCCATCATACCCGAAGGAATCTCAAAAGGAGTTTCATTTTCAATAGGTTCAGTAGGTTGAGTAGGTTGAGGAGCAACTCTTTGCTCTACTGGACGGGGTGAAGATACCCCGAACAAGCCCCTCAGACAATTACTTTCCATAGTAACAAGTGACAGAAAATTTCAGCACACTAAATAAATTTTTCCTTACCAAATTCCACCTACCAAAGGCGCTTCACTCCCCGGCAACGGCGCCAGAAAAGAGTCTTGATGACCCACAAGTATAGGGGATCTATCGTAGTCCTTTCGATAAGTAAGAGTGTCGAACCCAACGAGGAGCAGAAGGAAATGATAAGCGGTTTTCAGCAAGGTATTCTCTGCAAGTACTGAAATAAGTGGTAACAGATAGTTTTGTGATAAGATAAATTGTAACGAGCAACAAGTAACAAAAGTAAATAAAGTGCAGCAAGGTGGCCCAATCCTTTTTGTAGCAAAGGACAAGCCTGGACAAACTCTTATAATAGGAAAAGCGCTCCCGAGGACACATGGGAATATCGTCAAGCTAGTTTTCATCACGCTCATATGATTCGCGTTCGGTACTTTGATAATTTGATATGTGGGTGGACCGGTGCTTGGGTGCTGTTCTTACTTGAACAAGCATCCCACTTATGATTAACCTCTATTGCAAGCATCCGCAACTACAACAAAAGTATTAAGGTAAACCTAACCATAGCATGAAACATATGGATCCAAATCAGCCCCTTACGAAGCAACGCATAAACTAGGGTTTAAGCTTCTGTCACTCTAGCAACCCATCATCTACTTATTACTTCCCAATGCCTTCCTCTAGGCCCAAATAATGGTGAAGTGTTATGTAGTCGACGTTCACATAACACCACTAGAGGTTAGACAACATACATCTTATCAAAATATCGAACGAATACCAAATTCACATGACTACTAATAGCAAGACTTCTCCCTTGTCCTCAGGAACAAACGTAACTACTCACAAAGCATATTCATGTTCATAATCAGAGGGGTAATAATGTGCATAAAGGATCTGAACATATGATCTTCCACCAAATAAACCAACTAGCATCAACTACAAGGAGTAATCAACACTACTAGCAACCTACTAGCACCAATCCCGGACTTGGAGACAAGAATTGGATACAAGAGATGAACTAGGGTTTGGAGATGAGATGGTGCTGGTGAAGATGTTGATGGAGATTGCCCTCTCCCGATGAGAGGAGCGTTGGTGATGACGATGGTGATGATTTCCCCCTCCCGGAGGGAAGTGTCCCCGGTAGAACAGCTCTGCCGGAGCCCTAGATTGGTTCCGCCAAGGTTCCACCTCGTGGCGGCGGAGTCTCGTCCCGAAAGGTTGCCTTCTATTTTTTTCTCATCGAAAGACTTCATATAGGAGAAGATGGGCGTCGGAGAGCCACCAGGGGGCCCACGAGGTAGGGGGGCGCGCCCAGGGGGGCGCCCCCCACCCTCGTGAGCAGGGTGTGGGCCCCCTGGCCTTCATCTTTGGCGACAATTTTTCTTTATTTATTTTAAGATATTCCGTGGAGTTTCAGGACTTTTGGAGTTGCGCAGAATAGGCCTCCAATATTTGCTCCTTTTCCAGCCCAGAATTCCAGCTGCCGGCATTCTCCCTCTTCATGTAAACCTTGTCAAATAAGAGAGAATAGCCATAAGTATTGTGACATAACGTGAAATAACAGCCCATAATGCAATAAATATTGTTGTAAAAGCATAATGCAAAATGGACGTATCAGTAGCACACAAATTGTTCCTCCGATATTCAGGAGTTGCATAATCTCATAGTCTGAGGAACTTGTATAAGTCATGAAGAAAGCAGTAGCAATGGAACTGACACAATCATAATGCTAAGCTAACAGATGGGTCATGTCCATCACATCATTCTCCTAGTGATGTGATCCCATTCATCAAATGACAATACATGTCTATGGTTAGGAAACATAACAATCTTTGATTAACGAGCTAGTCGAGTAGAGGCATACTAGGGACTATATGTTTTGTCTATGTATTCACACATGTACTAAGATTCCAGTTAATACAATTCTAGCATGAATAATAAACATTTATCATGAATTAAGGAAATAAATAATAACTTTATTCTCTAGGGCATATTTCCTTCAATCTCCCACTTGCACTAGAGTCAATAATCTAGATTACATAGTAATGATTCTAACACCCATGGAGCTTTGGTGCTGATCATGTTTTGCTCGTGGAAGAGGCTTAGTCAACGGGTCTGCAACATTCAGATCCGTGTGTATCTTGCAAATCTCTATGTCCCCTTCCGACACTTGATGATGGATGGAATTGAAGCGTCTCTTGATATGCTTGGTTCTCTTGTGAAATCTGGATTCCTTTGCCAAGGCAATTGCACCAGTATTGTCACAAAAGATTTTCATTGGACTCGATGCACTAGGTATGACACCTAGATCGGATCTTAACTCCTTCATCCAAACTCCTTCATTTGCTGCTTCTGAAGCAGCAATGTACTCTGCTTCACACGTAGATCCTGCCACGACGCTTTGCTTGGAACTGCACCAACTGACAGCTCCTCCATTCAATAAAAATACATATCCGGTTTGCGACTTAGAGTCAACCGGATCAGTGTCAAAGCTTGCATCGATGTAACCGTTTATGATGAGCTCTTTTTCACCTCCATAAACGAGAAACATATCCTTAGTCCTTTTCAGGTATTTCAGGATGTTCTTGACCGCTGTCCAGTGTTCCACTCCGGAATTACTTTGGTAGCTCCCTGCTATGCTTATAGCAAGACATACATCAGGTCTGGTACACATCATTTCATACATGATAGAACCTATGGCTAAAGCATAGGGAATGACTTTCATTTTCTCTCTATCTTCTGAAGTGGTCGGGCATTGAGTCTGACTCAACTTCACACCTTGTAACATAGACAAGAACCCTTTCTTTGACTGATCCATTTTGAACTTATTCAAAACTTTATCAAGGTATGTGCTTTGTGAAAGTCCAATTAAGCGTCTTGATCTATCTCTATAGATCTTGATGCCCAATATGTAAGCAGCTTCTCCGAGGTCTTTCATAGAAAAACTCTTCTTCAAGTATCCCTTTATGCTATCCAGAAATTCTATATCATTTCCAATCAACAATATGTCATCTACATATAAGATTAGAAATGCTACACAGCTCCCACTCACTTTCTTGTAAATACAGGCTTCTCCAAAAGTCTGCATAAAACCATATGCTTTGATCACACTATCAAAACATTTATTCCAACTCCGAGAGGCTTGCACCAGTCCATAAATGGATCACTGGAGCTTGCACACTTTGTTAGCACCCTTTGGATCGACAAAACCTTCCGGTTGCATCATATACAACTCTTCTTCCAGAAATCAATTCAGGAATGCAGTTTTGACATCCATTTGCCAAATTTTGTAATCATAA
Source organism: Triticum aestivum (assembly GCF_018294505.1). Lineage (NCBI taxonomy): Eukaryota > Viridiplantae > Streptophyta > Magnoliopsida > Poales > Poaceae > Triticum > Triticum aestivum. The sequence goes on from NC_057804.1 coordinate 177,295,221, forward strand.
AATGCAGCAATTGCTAACATGATTCGGACAGACTTAAGCACCGCTACGGGTGAGAAAGTCTCATCGTAGTCAACTCCTTGACCTTGTCGAAAACCTTTCACAACAAGTCAAGCTTTGTAAACAATAACATTACTGTCTGCGTCGGTCTTCTTCTGAAAGATCCATTTATTTTCTATGGCTTGCCGATCATCGGGCAAGTCCACCAAAGTCCACACTTTGTTCTCATACATGGATCCCATCTCAAATTTCATGGCTTCAAGCCATTTCGCGGAATCTGGGCTCATCATCACTTCCTCATAGTTCGTAGGTTCATCATGGTCTAGTAACATGAATTCCAGAACAGGATTACCGTACCACTCTGGTGCGAATCTTACTCTGGAAGACCTATGAGGTTCGGTAGTAACTCGATCTGAAGCTTCATGATCATCATCATTAGTTTCCTCTAATTGGTGTAGGAATCACTGAAAATGATTTGTGTGATGAACTACTTTCCAATAAGGGAGAAGGTACAACTACCTCATCAAGTTCTACTTCCCCCCCCCACTCACTTCTTTCAAGAGAAACTCCTTCTCTAGAAAGGATCCATTTTTAGCAACAAATATTTTGTCTTCGGATCTGTGATAGCAGGTGTACCCAACAGTTTCCTTTGGGTATCCTATGAAGACGAACTTCTCCGATTTGGGTTCGAGCTTATCAGGTTGAAGCTTTTTTACATAAGCATCACAGCCCAAACATTAGGAAACGACAACTTTGGTTTCTTGCCAAACCATAGCTCATAAGGCGTCGTCTCAACGGATTTTGATGGTGCCCTATTTAAAGTGAATGCAGCCGTCTCTAAAGCATAACCCCAAAACGATAGCGATAAATCAGTAAGAGACATCATAGATCGCACCATATCCAATAAAGCACGGTTACGACGTTCGGACACACCATTTCACTGTTGTGTTCCAGGTGGCGTTAATTGTGAAACTATCCCATGTTGTTTCAAATGAAGACCACACTCGTAACTCAAATATTCTCCTCGATGATAAGATCGTAGAAACTTTATTTTCTTGTTACGATGATTTTCCACTTCACTCTGAAATTCTTTGAACTTTTCAAATGTTTCAGACTTATGGTTCATTAAGTGGATATAACCATATCTGCTTAAATCATCTGTGAAGGTAAGAAAATAACGATACCCACCATGAGCTTCAATACTCATTGGACCGCATACATCGGTATGCATTATTTCCAACAAGTCTGTAGCTTGTTCCATTGTTCCGGAGAATGGAGTTTTAGTCATCTTGTCCATAAGGCACGGTTCGCAAGCACCAAGTGATTCCAAAAGTCCATCAGTATGGAGTTTCTTCATGCGCTTTACACCGATATGACCCAAATGGTAGTGCCACAAATAAGTTGCACTATCATTATTAAACTTAAATCTTTTGGCTTCAACACTATGAATATGTGTATCACTACTATCGAGATTTAACAAAAATAGACCACTCAGCAGGGGCGCATGACCATAAAAGATATTGCTCATATAAATAGAACAACCATTATTTTTTGATTTAAATGAATAATCATCTCGCATTAAATAAGATCTAGATATAATGTTCATGCTCAACGCTGGCACCAAATAACAATTATTCAGGTCTAAAACTAATCCCGATGGTAGGTGTAGAGGTAGCGTGCCAACCGCGATCACATCGACTTTGGAACCATTTCCCACACGCATCATCACCTCGTCCTTAGCCAATCTTCGCTTAATCCGTAGCCCCTGTTTCGAGTTGCAAATATTAGCAACAGAACCAGTATCAAATACCCAGGCGCTACTGCGAGCATTAGTTAAGTACACATCAATAACATGTATATCAAATATACCTTTCACTTTGCCATCCTTCTTATCCGCCAAATACTTGGGGCAGTTCCGCTTCAAGTGAACAGTCCATTTGCAGTAGAAGCACTCAGTTTCAGACTTAGGTCCAGACTTGGGTTTCTTCTCTTGAGCAACAACCTTTTTGCCGTTCTTCTTGAAGTTCCCCTTCTTCACTTTGCCCTTTTTCTTGAAACTAGTGGTCTTATTGACCATCAACACTTGATGCTCCCTTTTGATTTCTACCTCCGCAGCCTTTAGCATCGCGAAGAGCTCGGGAGTAGTCTTGTTCATCCCTTGCATATTATAGTTCATCACGAAGCCTTTATAGCTTGGTGACAGTGATTGAAGAACTCTGTCAATGACACAATCAACTAGAAGATCAACTCCCAGTTGAGTCAAGTGGTTATGGTACCCAGACATTCTGAGTATGTGTTCACTGACAGAACTATTCTCTTCCATTTTGCAGCTGTAGAACTTGTTGGAGACTTCATATCTCTCAACTCGGGCATTTGCTTGAAATATTAACTTCAACTCTTGGAACATCTCATATGCTCCATGACGTTCGAAACGTCTTTGAAGTCCCGATTCTAAGCCGTAAAGCACGTCACACTGAACTATTGAGTAGTCATCAGCTTTGCTCTGCCAGACGTTTTTAACGTCATCAGTAGCATCTGCAGCAGGCCTGGCACCTAGCAGTGCTTCCAAAACGTAATTCTTATGTGCATCAATGAGGATAATCCTCAAGTTACGGACCCAGTCTGTGTAGTTGCTGCCATCATCTTTCAACTTAGCTTTCTCTAGGAACGCATTAAAATTCAAAGGAACGGTAGCACGGGCCATTGATCTACAACAAAATAGACATGTAAAATACTATGAGGTACTAAGTTCATGATAAATTAAAGTTCAATTAATCATCTCTACTACCTAAAAAACACGTAAGGTTCCCTCTCCCCTCTTACGTCGTCCCACCCTTCGTCCTCCCTCCCCGTACGATATCCCACACCGATTTTCCTCTCCTTTCTGGTTTTTCTATCTAGACTAGAATCGGTTTTCATCTGGACGGACATAACAAGATCAATCTTTGGAAAGACCAATCAATTCTCGTATGGTATGGTAATCAATTCACATCAATCACAGACCGTATTCTTCTCTTCGTTCTCTTCTCTTCTCTTTATTAACGCGGAACACAATCAATTCATTCTTTGGTAACACAAACAAAACGTATCATATGGTAATCAATTTCCTGCCTTTTCTGTCTATTTATTGATTTGCTCACAAAATCTCTTCCTTCCTTTTTTGATTTCCTCTGATTTATCCCATGATGATGAGAAGACGAACGCAAGACCCTACATGCACCGCTGGTGGGATTGCACTCGCGCCGTGCCTCGAGGCCACCATCCTCCTCGAGGAGAAGAGGCTTCAGCACCGTGACCAAGGAAGATCGCGGCACTGTCGAGTACCCACCTCAAGTCTGCACCAACAATGGAGGATACTTGAGGCCCAGACCTACGTCTCCTCCGTGCACCTATGTTGACTGCCGTCGTCGAGCCCTCTTCCTGATGTAGTCGCCATGAGCATCACCGCTGAACCCTCCCATATGCGTCTTCCACCAGTTCATGATTGGACATCGCGCAATTTTATGGAAAGACCGAGGTAATCAGTGTTGCTGCGAGGCTTGGTCTGTTAAATCCTTTCAAGATTTATAAATGTTTTTCTTTTTATAATTTTCTGTTCATTTTCTTGTCTGCTTGATTGCCATATTTGATTTACTTTTTCCATGGTATAGTTACAAGGATCTTCTACAGGAAATGCCCCGATGGGGAGCTAGCGTGCATGATGCAGTTATGTAATTCTATATTGCTTTTTCTTCATTGCTGCAATGTTCCTCTTCCTCTCTGTCAGTGTCATCCCACCAATGTATTTTTCATATTTCTCGGAAAAATCAGTCGCTCAATACACAATTGATTAATCTTATATTACCTATATTTTATTCATGTTGCAGAAAACATAAATCCTTTGCAAGTCCGGTTGTACTCTTTAGTTAGGATGGATTTTTGTTGCATATATCCTTGGAAGACTAGGAATATGTATATTTGTATTCCCATACTTTTAACAATACTACTATCTGAGCTCTCCCTAACCAAAGACTAGCAAGATATGGAGTAGTACAGTTGGGTCATTCAAATATTCCATAGCACATCGCACTTCCCGCTATTTATTCATATTCCTTGCACAATATATGGCATATTTCTAATCACTTCAGTTAGTAGTAGTTTTTTCTGTACCATAAACGTCATGCGCCATATTGATTTTGTGATCTTGACCTTCACTCCACATTAACAAAACCTGATTGTAAATTATTTTGTTGGATTGTATATCATCTGCTAATTTCACTAGATTATATTACCGTACTTGGTTACATGCATATACCAACTTTGGTAATGGCCTACTATTCAACTGCAAGTGAACTTACCTATTTTACAAAACTCAACTTTGTCGTGAAGTTTGATTATTCTTCTATTTGAACGGGAAATGTTTTCATTTCTATTCATCGACGGGAAATTTTGCATGTGATGAAAATTAACAGAACCGAGAAACAAAATATACAGATATCATGCAACCATAAAGAGAACAAACTATCGTTATATGGACCCAGTTCACACAAACTTCTCAATGGTCCATAGAATATTGATTGAATGTTATTTTATTTTTTCAGAAAAAGAGGATGTACCCCCGTCCTCTGCATCTGGACGGTGCATGCAGCCATATTATTAATTATTCTCAAATACGTTACAAGGTAATACATCAATAAACCTAAAGCCACCATCTTGGCAATGCCTATTGCTACTCCTATCCCTTGATGAAGGGGTGCCGAGTGTTCGAGCCTAATACCAAATAGACGTCGCACCAAAGCCTAACATCTAAAGCCGGATGACCCATCCAAGCCACTACCTATACTTGGTCACACACCGGTCCGACACACTTCCAGTGAGCGCCGCATGCTGCAAGGGCCGTTAGCTCCATCTTCCGTCGATCCATCCTCAGAGCAGAACTGATGCATTGACCCTCTCTGCCATCGACACCACCACGATGCCAAAATATTGGTATGAGTTGCATGTAATTGTAACATAAAAATTATGGCGGATGAATGAAAAGAGGGATATTGTAATGGTAAAGAAGAGAAAATGACCATTGTTGAATCTAGCATGTCTCCTAACAAGCAACATGTGGCGATGGACATTTTCTCTACCATATGAATGAGAGTTGGTTATTTGTTTTCACGAGTTTCTTATTGTCAACTTGTCATCCAATGCCACTGTCCATTGCTTTCTTATTAAAAGTTTATTACTTAGTCTATCAGTGTTTTATGTATTTGAATTATTGTGTCTAGTATAAGGGTTAGTTTGTTGATAAATTAACAGGCTGGTTTGGTGATTAAGAAAACGACACGATGAGGCCATGTGCATCACCAATAACATTCATTTTGGCCATACATGTGAGTTAGGAAGAATAGTATTAGGGACAATATTTGTCGGAGTACAATCAGAGAGATGGATTGATGATGGAGATTTCATTCATGGCGAGCCAAAAAATAGAACGAGGGTGTAGATGGAGACGAGACAACATGCATTTTCATGTGTGGTAACATGGAGTTAAGCTTGCACACCTTGTTTGAGCAATACCTATTTTTTCCATTGCAATGCACGGGCAATTACCTAGTATTACTTAAGAACTCCCACTTAGATAGACATCCCTCTAATCATCTAAGTGATCACGTGATCTAAAACAACTAAACCATCTCCAATCATCACATGAGATGGGGTAGTTTTCAATGGTTAATATCACTATGTTGATCATATCTACTATATGATTCACGCTCGACCTTTCGGTCTCAGTGTCCCGAGGCCATATCTGTATATGCTAGGCTCGTCAAGTTTAACCCGAGTATTGTGCGTGTGCAAAACTGGCTTGCACCCGTTGTATGTGAACGCAGAGCTTATCACACCCGATCATCACGTGGTGTCTTGGCACGAGAACTATAGCAACGGTGCATACTCAGGGAGAACACTTGTACCTTAAAATTTAGTAAGGTATCATCGTATAATGCTACCGATGTTCTAAGCAAAATAAGATGCATAAAGGATAAACATCCCATGCAATCAAAATATGTGACATGATATGACCATCATCATCTTGTGCTCATGATCTCCATCACCGAAGCATCGTCATGATCTCCAACGTCACCGGCGCGACACCTTGGTATTCATCGTAGCATCGTTGTCGTCTCGCCAACTATTGTTACTACGGCTATCGCTACTACTTAGTGATAAAGTAAAACAATTACATGGCGATTGCATTGCATACAATAAAGCGACAACCATATGGCTCCTGCCAGTTACCGATAACTTTGTTACAAAACATGATCATCTCATACAACAAATTATATTGCATCATGCCTTGACCATATCACATCATAGCAAGCCCTGCAAAAACAAGTTAGACGTCATCTACTTTGTTGTTGCAAGTTTTACGTGGCTGCTACGGGCTTATAGCAAGAACCATTCTTACCTACGCATCAAAACCACAACGATTTTTCGTCAAGTGTGTTGTTTTAACCTTCAACAAGGACCGGACGTAACCACACTCGATTCAACTAATGTTGGGGAAACAGACACTCACTAGCCACATATGTGCAAAGCACGTCGGTAGAACCAGTCTCGCGTAAGCGTACGCGTAATGTCGGTCTGAGCCGCTTCATCCAACAATACCGCCGAATCAAAGTATGACATGCTGGTAAGCAGTATGACTATTATCACCCACAACTCTTTGTGTTCTACTCGTACATATAACATATACGCATAGACCTGGCTCGGATGGCACTGTTGGGGAACGTAGTAATTTAAAAAAAATCCTACGATCACGCAAGATTTATCTCTAGCTGATGCATAGCAACGAGAGGGGAGAGTGTTGTCTACGTACCCTCGTAGACTGAAAGCGGAAGCGTTATGACAACGCGGTTGATGTAGTCGTACGTCTTCACGATCCGACCGATCCTAGCACCAAAGGTACGACACGTCCGTGATCTGCACACGTTTAGCTCGGTGACGTCCCACGAACTCTAGATCCAGCTAAGGTCGAGGGAGAGTTTCGTCAGCACGACGACATGGTGACAGTGATGATGAAGTTACCGGCGCAAGGCTTCGCCTAAGCACTACGATGATATGACCGAGGTGGAAATCTGTGGAGGGGGGCACCGCACACGGCTAAACAATCAACTTGTGTGTACTAGGGTGCCGCCCTGCCCCCGTATATAACGGAGCAAGGGGGAGGCCTGCCGACCCTCCTAGGGTGCGCCCCCAATAGGGTAATCCTACTAGGACTCCAAGTCCTAGTAGGTTTTCGCCTAAAGGGAGAGAGGGGGAAGGAATGAGAGGGAGAGGGGGAAGGAAAGGGGGGCGCCGCCCCCGCCCCTTCCTTGTCCTATTCGAACTCAAGGGGAGGGGGCGTGCGGCCTGCCCTGGCCTGCCCCTCTCTCTCTCCACTAGGGCCCATCAAGGCCCATTAGTTCCCTCGGGGGTTCCGGTAACCCTCCGGCACTTCGGTTTTATCCGAAATTTCTTCGGAACACTTCCGGTGTTTGAATATAGTCGTCCAATATATCAATCTTTATGTCTCGGCCATTTCAAGACTCCTTATCATGTTCGTGATCACATCCGGGACTCCGAACAATCTTCGGTACATCATATCACATAAACTCATAATAACAATCGTCATCGAACGTTAAGCGTGCGGACCCTACGGGTTCGAGAACTATGTAGACATGACCGAGACACGTCTCCGGTCAATAACCAATAGTGGAACCTGGATGCTCATATTGGTTCCTACATATTTTTCGGAGATCTTTATCGGTTAAACCACATAACATACTTTGTTCCCTTTGTCATCGGTATGTTACTTGCCCGAGATTCGATCGTCGGTATCTCAATACCTAGTTCAATCTCGTTGCCGGCAAGTCTCTTTACTCGTTCTGTAATACTTCATCACGTAACTAACTCATTAGTCACAACGCTTGCAAGGCTTATAATGATAAATATTACCGAGAGGGCTCAGAGATACCTCTCCGAAACACGGAGTGACAAATCCTAATCTCGATCTATGCCAACCCAACAATCACCTTCAGAGATACCTGTAGAGCACCTTTATAATCAGCCATTTACGTTGTGACATTTGGTAGCACACAAAGTGTTCCTCCGGTATTCGGGGGTTGCATAATCTCATAGTCTGAGGAACTTGTATACGTCATGAAGAAAGCAGTAGCAACGAAACTGACATGATCATAATGCTAAGCTAACAGATGGGTCATGTCCATCACATCATTCTCCTAATGATGTGATCCCGTTCATCAAATGACAACACATGTCTATGGTTAGGAAACATAACCATCTTTGATTAACGAGCTAGTCAAGTAGAGGCATACTAAGAACTATATGTTTTGTCTATGTATTCACACATGTACTAAGTTTCCGGTTAATACAATTCTAGCATGAATAATAAACATTTATCATGATTTAAAGAAATAAATAATAACTTTATTATTGCCTCTAGGGCATATTTCCTTCATAAGGTTGTAGACAATCCCTTACTCTCACTCTGGCACCAACAACAAATGTGTAAGGTTGTAGACGGTCCCTCACTCTCACTCTGGGCAACGACAATAGAAATGTAACGGTTACATGTAGTCCCTCACTCTCACTCTGGTACCGACAACAGATATGTAAGGTTGTTGACAGTCCCTCACTCTCACTCTCGGCACCGACAACAGAAATGTAATGGCTGCATGTAGTCCCTCACTCTCACTCTGGTACCGACAACAGATATGTAAGGTTGTAGACAGTCCCTCACTCTCACTCTCGGCACCGACAACAAAAATGTAACAGCTGCATGTAGTCCCTCACACTCACTCTGGTACCGACAACAGATATGTAAGGTTGTAGACAGTCCCTCACTCTCACTCTCGGCACCGACAACAGAAATGTACTAGTTGCATGTAGTCCATCACTCTCACGTTGGCACCGACAACATATATGCAAGGTTGTAGATGGCCCCCCTCACTCTCACTCTCGACACTGACAACACAAATGTAACGGCTGCACGTAGTCCCTCACTCTCACTTTGGCACCGACAACATATATGTAAGGTTGTACACGTCCCTCACTCTCACTCTCGGCAGCGACAACAGAAACGTAATGGTTGTAGACAATCCCTCACTCTCACTCTCGCACCGACAACAGATATGTAAGGTTGTAGACGGTCCCTCACTCTCACTCTCGGCACCGACAACAGAAATGTAACGGTTGCAAGTAGTCCCTCACTCTCACTCTAGTACCGACAACAGATATGTAAGGTTGTAGACAGCCCCTCACTCTCACTCTCGACACCGACAACATTAATGTAACGGTTGCATGTAGTCCCTCACTCTCACTCTCGGCACCGACAACAGATATGTAACAGCCACATGCATCCTCTCACTCTCACTCTCGGCACTGACAAGTGACAACGGAAATGTAACAGTTGCACGTGATGTCTAACTCTCACTCTCGGCACCGATAACGGAAATGTAACGGTTGCACGCAATCTCTAACTCTCAGTCTCGGCACCGAAAACGGAAATGTAACGGTTGCACGTAATCTCTAACTCTCACTCTCGGCACCGACAACAACAAAATGTAACTGTCACATGCATTCTCTCACTTTTACTCTCAGCGCCGACAATAGAAATGTATCGGTTATGCGTCACATGTATTTTAGCACAATAACATGGCAACTCATTCGTATGAATTAACCACGTCAAAAAATTAGGGTTATAACACACGTTTCCGTCCCGTGCTACACTGCTCTTGGCAAACCATGTACCGTATGAACTTTTTAACCTCTTAACCAACGAACGAAGGACCTAACGGCGTATTCACCCGGTTGGACGGTGGGTACTCAGGGCCGTCCACAGAGGGAGCCCCTCCCTCCGGGTCTTGAATTGGCAGGAGAACAAGACAAATAAAAGCTAGCTAAAGAATTGGCAGCGGACCCGGGTAGACTGCTTTTTAGAAGAAAAAAAAAACTGAACCGACATTGGTAACCGCAGTTTTATAAAGCCCCGGGGTACCTCACATGTCCAACCTCTGTCTCTGCTCACTGACCGGTCTATGTTTAGCAACTCTGATCCATATTTAGTTGCTACTAATACTAGTAATTGATTGAGAGAGAGCAAAAGCGAAAGGCTTCCAATCCATCCCCAAAGCCCAAAGACTCAAGGAATAAATCTTGAAAAGGGTAAAGAGTAATTTCCTTCCTAGCTTTGCAGAAGATAGAGACAGAGAGTAGAGAGAGAGTGCCCTCTCTCTCCTTCCTCCGCCCCTCCCCTATTAATTTCCTTCTAGTTTTCTGCAAGCACACACTCTGATAAGAAGCCCCTCCCCTCTCCTCCCTCTCTCCAAGCACTCGCTCTTTGTGTGAGTGTGGGACGGGAAAGTTATTATATTATCTTCAGCGAGAAGGCAGTTCCTCCTTCTCTCGCTCGCCCTCTCACACACTCACACTGCGGGAGAGATGGAGCGCAATGTTTCCTGGTAGCTGCCTTCTTCCTGCTCGCCTCCCCCTGATTTGAGGCCTCCCTCCGCGTCCGTTTCCTCTGCACCAGATCTGCGCTCCTCCTCCGTGGCCTGCTGCGTTTCGGTCGGGAAGTCAGCCATGAGCAAGGAGGATGTGCTCAAGATACAGGTGAGTTCTTCCTTGCTTTGCTTCCTCTCGACTCAAGACATTCTCCCGCATGTTCCTTCTTGTTTCTGCCGCCATGAAATTTCCATGAGCTTGCTTGTTTGCTTGCTCCGGTGTCTGATCCCTGCATGCCGTTCGTGTGTGTTTGTTTGTTCGTCCCCAAATCCGCAGACCTGCGTGCTCAAGGTGAACATCCACTGCGACGGGTGCCAGAAGAAGGTGAAGAAGATCCTCAGCAAGATCGATGGTAAATAATAGTAGATGGACTTCTGTTTATCCGTGTTGTTCTTTGTTGCTCCGTGGGGATAATGTGTTGGATTCATCCGTCTTCTTTGCAGGCGTGTACCAGAGCACCATCGACCCGGAGGAGGGCAAGGTGATGGTGTCCGGGCTGGTGGATCCGGACACCATCATCAAGAAGCTCAACAAGGGCGGCAAGCCCGCTGTGCTCTGGGGCTCCAAGCCCGGCGGCGTCGCCAACCAGTTCCAGAAGCTCCACCTCGACGGTAACGGCGGCGGTGGTAAGGGCCAGCAGCCCAAGGACGCCGGCGGCAAAGGCCATCCCAAAGATGCCGGCGGCAAGGCCCACAAGGGCGGCGGCAAGGACGCCAAGATGGCGATGCCGCAGCCGACCCCGCAGCAGATTCAGCAAATGCAGCAGCAGATGCAGATGAAGGGCGCGCCGACCCCGCAGCAGCTCCAGCAGCTGCAACAGCAGATGCAGATGAAGGGTGCGCCGACGCCGCAGCAGCTCCAGCAGCTGCAGCAGCAGATGCAGATGAAGGGCGCGCCGACGCCTCAGCAGATGCAGCAGCTGCAGCAGCAGATGCAGATGAAGGGTGCGCCGACGCCGCAGCAGCTCCAGCAGCTGCAACAGCAGATGCAGATGAAGGGGCTGAAGCTGCCGCCGCAGTTCATGGGCGCCGCCGCGGCCAAGATGCCGTTCCCGGCGGGTGCGCCGGCCAAGGACCCCAAGTCCGTCAAGTTCAACCTCCCCGAGGACGGCTGGGGCGACGACGGCGGCAGCGAGTTCGACGACGAGTTCGACGAATTTGACGATGACGAAGATTTCGACGACGAGGGCTTCGAAGACGACTACTACGACGACCCCAAGATGATGATGAAGCAGATGGCCATGCCGCCGAACGCCGGCGGGGGCGACAAGAAGGGCGCCGGCAATGGTGGGAAGAAGGGCGGTGGAGGAAACGAGATCCCTGTGCAGATCAAGGGGAACGGCAACAACGGCGGCGGCAAGAAAGACGCGGGTGGCAAGCAGCAGCACCAAGGTGGCAACGGCAACGGCAACGGCAACGGCGGCGGTAAGAACGGAGGCGGTGGTGGGCAGCCGAACAACGTCAAGGGAGGAGGAGCGCCGGTCCAGGGAAAAAAGGGCGGCGGTGCTGGTGGCCCGGCCCCAGGCATGGGTGGCCCGATGGGCGGCGGCATGCCGCCGCAGCAGCAGGCCATGTTCAGGCCTAACATGATGGGCGGCGCCGGTTTCCCCGGCATGGGCGGTCCAATGGGCCACCCGCACGCGGCGAGCGGCGCGCAGGCTGGCCGCGCCATGCAGGGCATGCCGCCGGCTGGGCTTTACCAGGGCGCTGGCGGCGGCATGCCGTCCGGGGCGGAGATGCTTCAGGCTGCGGCCGCGGCCGGGAACCCCATGGCGCAGCAGCAGTACATGCAACTGATCCAGCAGCAGCAACAGCAGCAGCAGATGGCAATGCTGCAGCAACAGCAGCAGCAGCAGCAAATGATGATGGTGAACGGCGGCCATGGCGGCGGCGCGGGAGGGTACCCGCAGATGGGCTACGGGCCAGGGTACGGGCGTCCGCCGATGGGCTCGTACCCGATGCCAACCGCCTATGCGATGCCGCCGCAGCCACCAGCGGGGGAGCCTTACAACTACTTCAGCGACGAGGACCCCAACAGCTGCTCGGTGATGTGAGAGATGATGGATCGCGCCACCGCCGCTCATGGTAGAAAGGGAGACCATGATGAATCTGGCAGTGGCATGACATGGGGCAACAACAAGTCCCATCTAGATCGTTTCTTCTTGATTAATTTAGCTTCTACATTTCCGCCTTTTATTTCAAGCTAAAAAGGAAAAAGAGTTGTGAAACCTGCTTGAAGGCGATTGTAGGTACAGTAATTATCTATAGATGTCATAAGAGGTGAATGCTCCATGCTGTTACAGTTGAAGAACAATGTGATTGACTGATGGTAGATCAATGAACAGTATGCAAAATAACTGTGGTGTCAATGTTGTGTCTTTGTGTTTACATTCTGCGTTGCGTTGGTATGACTGAAAAGTGAGATGTCCAGAAGAAACGATAGTAGAAATGTAGAAAGGATATATGTGCTTGATGCCATGGAGGAATGCTTCACACTGGCCGGCAGTCAGCTACATCTTCTCAACCAAGCTTTTCTGGCCCTCCTTCCTAAGAAAGACTCCCCACTGGACTTAGACAATTTCCGCCCGATAAGCCTTGTGCACAGCTTTCCCAAGCTTCTTCTTGCAAAGGTGCTCGCCTTAGCCGATTTCCGCCCGGTAAGCGTTGTGCACAACTTCCCCAAGCTTCTTGCAAAGGTGCTCGCCTTAGCCGATTTCTGCCCGATAAGCCTTGTGCACACCTTGCCCAAGCTTCTGGCAAAGGTAATCTCCTTAGCTGCTTCTTGCAAAGGTGCTCACGAATCGACTAGCCCAACGTCTCTATGAGCTCATCTCGTCCCCAAAGAGCATTCTTGAAGGGTGCCATCTCGACACATCATCCTTCTCAACTTTATCATCACCGCTATCGGGATTTACCATCTGCTTGCTATCGCCCTTCCCCATGGATGCTCAAGGCGTCCGAAAAATATCGGCGTGGGTTCTTTTGGGCTGGCTCTGATTGCACCGAGGGAGGCCAATGTCTCATCGCCCGGGGAAACTTCTGCACCCTAGTCCAATTTGACGGCCTAGGTATTAAAAAATCAGAGCTTCAAATGTGTGTTCGCCCACAAGGTTTGGTCAAAAAATCTTAACTGGATTGACCTACATCAACATTCCCCTTCCACTAACGATTCCATCCTAGATTAGTGAACATCTCTCCAGCAGGTTGTGCCTCACAAGCTTCAAAAAAGTGTGAACTCAGTTGTTCTATGCACGCTTCGCTGCATATGGCTCGAGCGAAACCGAAGGGTGTTCAAGAACACCTCCCACCTTCCACTGGCGGTCATTGACATGGCTAGGGACCATTGTTGCGTGTGGAGCAACAACAGTATTCTTAAGCGAGTTGTAACGTAGTTTGCTAGGAAGAATCATTAGGATGCCATTCTGTCCTAGCGTTCAAGCACAATCTTGATGTAAATTGGTAAATGTAAACTGATTTTTGTCTTAATATATAGGCACACAGATCTCCTGGGTATTCTTGAAAAAAATCTAGAAAGTAAATTCCACTTTTTACTAGGAAGTTATCATAGTGGAACATTGGGGAACATGACTTGCAGGAATTGTGATTTTGTCACACAACTTTAGACTTTACACTCATAATTCTATATACTTTTTATCTAGAAAATAACATCATATTCGGCTGGATTTAGAAAGGATGATCAAGTGACATAATATATATTGGGATTTTGGGATCTAAAATTGTGTGACACTTCTTTACCTTCTTCGCACTTGTACTACTTCCTATGTTGGACTTGATTTGTGCTTTATTTATAAAGCAGAGAGAAAACTTATTTTGGGAGTACTTTAGATTTTACACACATAAGAAAATCAACTACCTAGATCTAGATTTAAGAATATGCATTGCTACTTACCAAGAGTAAAAGGCCAGGTGGATAGGGGGCGATGCTGCCGGCCGCGGCATCATCGGCGAGGCCAAGCCGGGCCTATGGGAGATGAGGATGACATGGTTGTGATCGTGGCTTCGCCAGCCTAGGCGAGGCTGATGTTTGACGGTGCGTGTGTAGAAGGGTGACTTAGAAGGATGCCCCGGGGTGGTGGTGAGAGCAAGGTGGCGGCGGTCGATGGTTGTAGGTGGGATCGACCAAGCTGGGGCGAGAAGGTGAAGGGGATCGACAGAGCGGGGGGGGGGGGGCGGGGGAGGGGCGAGGCGTTCGATAGATGAAGGAGGAAGGGGAAAGTGTCTGACGCTGAGTTTATAGAAGTTGGTTTTAGGTGGGATCGACCGGGGTTGGGGTGAGAAGGTGAAGGGGATCGACAGAGCGGGGGAGGGGGGAGGGGCGAGGCGTTCGATAGACGAATGAAGAAGGGGAAAGTGTCTGACGTTGAGTTTATAGAAGTTTAGGCTTGCTTGAAAAGTGACACGATGTTGATTTGTCTTTTATCTCATACGTAGTACAGGTCAGCCAATGAAAAATGAAGATTAGCTTCAGAGAATTCCCTATTTGTCCATTTTAAAAATGTGCTTCTCTATTTGGTCCTGAATGAAATACCCCTTACCGTCAGCTAACTACCAAATAAAGATGATGGAGGAGAAACTGGTTTCTATAGGATGAGGGGCAAAAGTGTATTTTCAAGAGTCATTTGACATCGTCCGTGAAAGAAATGGACGGTAGTATCAAAACATGAATACATTTTAGACGTGATCTCAAAAGGGAGAATTGTTTATTTTGGACCAAATAGGGAAGCATGCTTTTAAATAGGACAAATTATTTTTTATTTTGGACCAAAATATGAAGCAAACTTTTAAAAAGACCAAATATGGAAGCATACATTTTTAAAATGCCAAAATAATGAATTTTAGGACTACATTTACGATTAGCTCTCTCTTCACACAAGCTATTTTCTAATGTGTCTCTGGGTAGGCAATTTAGTTGAGCAATTTGAAAACCATCTTGGTGACACCGTTTCCTTAGAGAGCTCTTTTAAGATGGTCCCAATTCGATGCGCGCAATTTTTCAAGATCATATGGCATATATATTACTCTTACCTCTTGTGAGGTAAGATGTTGTCAATGATTATGTGGGACTAGTATGAACTTTCTATTTCTACAAAACCAGAAAATAAATTATAGTGCCATTAAACACATGAAGGTAAATAAAGAAATAAATATGTATTCTAATTGACTTCATATTTTTCTTTCCGATCTTGGTTTGGCTACAAGGTAATAGTGGTGTATTTTTCATTTTGACTTAACACTACATTCAATATGGTACTAGATCTTGTTATTTGCGCAAATGATGCGACATTGGTAAGCAATACACACGAATATATTGTATGCAATACACAATTTTTTTATTCAATATGGTGATTATGCATTAATCATGTAAGTAATTTAAAAGAACTGTATTTCCAACATTAGAATACATACACATACAAAATATGAGTAGGCATACTTGAGTACGAACAATCAAAAAATTAGATATTTAAGTGGAGTTGACATGATGACATATGCCATTTTTTTATATTCTAAAACCACTTGCCCTAAGATTAAGAAAATCATACTTCAAAGATGTAATATACATATGTATCTCGCAAAAATATACGCACACAAGCCATAATTTATTTTGACCAAACATATGTACTTCCTTTGATCCATATTAATTGTTGCTCATTTAGTACATATAAATTCCCCCCTAAGAAAAGATACATAGTATAAATGAAATTCTCTATCTTTGGATAGAGGGAAATCTCTTCTTGGAAAATATATCACTAAATGTATCAATAATGCATTCTCTTAATTGTAAGTTGTACTAAAAAGTAGTGTTCTCGGCTAAAAAGATACTACATAGTATAAATGAAATTATACATCTTTAGGTAGAGGGAAATCTCTTCTTGGAAAATATATCATGAAATCTATCAAAAATGCAAACTCTTAATTGTTTTGTTGCAGTTGCCATATTTGGATCGTCAAAATTGTCCTTGATCAATCAATGGCTAGGATTAAATTATCCTGATCATCTCAAAATTCCACTCTTACACGAGAACAAGTTTTTTGCACGATCCATCGATATTTCTGGTTTTTCTTTTGATGGGGGGAAGACTTATTTAAACAATTATCATTTTGATAAAAGAGAATCTCCTCTCTGATTTTTATTAAGATAAACCACCAAGTCTTACAAACAGACAATACAAGCAAAAGAAAAACAATGCAGATCTACCAGAGGAGAGGAGGTGCCGGCAAACCACCAAAAAATGGGCCTGCGAAGCCAACCTAGACCAGATGCGTCAAACAGCAGAAATCATCCATCCCCCCATACACACACAACGAGATTCCCACAAGATCAGGTCTCCGGAAGGAGGTATAACGACAGGCTAAAAAAGCCAGACTCCAAATACACACCACTACCAAGTTCTACATAACAGGGTTTATGAGATCAAAGGAACAAAGGAAACATGTAGGGGAGAGGGTGTTCCATGAGAAAACTCTTGTTGGAGGAGATCCCGAAGACTAGGAACACAACAGTGAGACCGCTTATATACGATGATATATCCCTGGAGGCAAATTTATCTAAGCTATCAGCCACTAGATTAGCGGCATGCTTACAGACGATCGAAGGAGCAATTACCGAACTCGTCTATTTCCATCCCCTCACATGCTTGTGTGGTCCGAGTGTGATTTTGCATGGGAGAAACAACTCTTAGTGGCCCCTATCGAGTTAGCATTTTGCACTTGATCGCGAAAGGCAGCAACAAAGCCATCCTACTAGAGCATTTTTAGTTGTCATCTCAATTTTTTTCCTGCATTGCATACACTTCCCAGCTGGGCCTGGCTGAGAGAAAACAGGCAAAAAACAACATCTGCACCTAGTTTGGTTGCTTGCATACCCTTTGCCTGCATTAGAGGATAGGTTTGTGCATGGTGTTTGGCATCCTACATTGTCTGAACTCACACATGTACATGTTGTTTGGTTGCACACATGCATCAAGTTGTGCTAACCTTGTACCCTATTGGTGAGATTACCCACTACACCTTACACACAATCACAACGACCACACCAACACCACATCACTGCAATGGTGACGAACTGCAGGAGGATGATGAAGTTCTTCACGCCGCCTTGCCAACTTCAACCTTGCATGCCTGCTTTCGCACAAACTTGGAGTAAGCATGTTTTGCCGCCTGCCTAGTCTTAAACCCTCTGTGGCTACTGTGCATGTACCCTGAAGCTTGTTCGTTGCAAGCTTCCCATGAACTGTAAACCCCTGGAGCCCTCCCAATGAATACCGCACACCACTTGTCCTAGCAGTGCATGAGAGCAATAGTTCAAGCAGCTAGCAACGGAGCACACAAGTAGCAAGAAATTTAGCACACAAACAGGAAGCAATAGAGCAGAATAGCAGTAGTAAGCATGCATGATCATACAACATAGCAAGTTCAACCTAACATTAATGGTTCCATCCTAGTACCACATTTAAAAGAGGGTGTAATCCTACCACTGCAAGTTCACCATCACCGTGAGGGGTTAGTATATACCACCTTAGCAAAATATACAGACCAACAAATAGTTTTCAAGCCCTAGCTACACAAAATGTGCATCATCATCGTCCTCCCATCGCCATCGCCTTCGAGGATCATGCACGCAGTAATCAGAGGTAACACTATGCCTAGTAGCAGTGCTTCCCAGCCAGCTCCTGAGCCAGAGCACCATGTGAGCGTCTACCATGGAAACAAACCCAACACACAGGTTCTTGTTGTCAAGCAGGTGGCTCAGAGTAGCCATCAGAGCCTCCTGGCTAAAGCCACCTTGGTCCATGATGGCGGTGTACAACTCATGGTGGACGTCGAGGGACTTGCTCTCCCTGATGGTAGTTTCCACCTCCTTCACGGCCTCAGTCATGCTGGTGAAGACATTGATCTCCTCCTCCATCAAGCCGCCCCTCTTCCTCTTCCTATCAAGCATAGGGACATGCTCAAAGGGCTTGTCAGGGCCATCAAGGACTACCTCTGCGTCCAGGTCTCTAGGAAGTCAGGCATGGGTGAACCGAGAGTCTCACAGGAGCCCATGGCATGCTTGTCGGTTGCCAGCTAAAAGGAGAAGATTTACTACATCTTGTTGTAGTTTTGGATGGGTGTGTTGAGGAACACATCATCTTTGGGTTGGATCTAAGAAAGAAACACAACATTGTTAGCTGCGAGAAGGCAATGGTTGCAGTGTGAAAAACAAGGGTGTCGGTGTACAAAAGTATGGTTACTTCTGTACCCTGCTACCTCTTGAGCATGCATTGGTTTTCCCTTGAAGAGGAAAGGGTGATGCAGCAAAGTAGCGTAAGTATTTCCCTCAGTTTTTGAGAACCAAGGTATCAATCCAGTAGGAGGCTACACGCAAATCCCTCGTACCTGCACAAACAAATAAGAACCTTGCAACCAACGCGATAAAGGGGTTGTCAATCCCTTTACGACCACTTGCAAAAGTGAGATCTGATAGAGATAGTAAATATTTTTGGTATTTTTATGATATAGATTGGAAAGTAAAGATTGCAAAATAAAATAGATTGGAAACTTATATGATGGAAAATAGACCCGAGGGCCATAGGTTTCACTAGTGGCTTCTCTCAAGATAGCATAAGTATTACGGTGGGTGAACAAATTACTGTCGAGCAATTGATAGAAAAGCGCATAGTTATGAGAATATCTAGGCATGATCATGTATATAGGCATCACGTCCACGACAAGTAGATCGAAACAATTCTGCATCTACTACTATTACCCCACACATCGACCGCTATCCAGCATGCATCTAGAGTATTAAGTTCATAAGAACATAGTAACGCATTAGGAAAGATGACCTGATGTAGAGGGATAAACTCAAGCAATATGATATAAACCCCATCTTTTTATCCTCGATGGCAACAATATAATACGTGCCTTGCTTCCCCTGCTGTCACTGGGAAAGGACACAGCAAGATTGAACCCAAAGCTAAGCACTTCTCCCATTGCAAGAAAGATCAATCTAGTAGGCCAAACCAAACTGATAATTCGAAGAGACTTGCAAAGATAACAAATCGAACATAAAAGAATTCAGAGGAGCTTCAAATATTGTTCATAGATAATCTTTATCATAAACCCACAATTCATTGGATCTCGACAAACACACCGCAAAAAGAATTACATCTAATAGATCTCCAAGAAGATCGAGGAGAATTTTGTATTGAGAATCAAAGAGAGTGAAGAAGCCATTTCGCTAATAACTATGGACCCGAAGGTCTGTGGTAAACTACTCACACTTCATCGGAGAGGCTATGGTGTTGATGTAGAAGCCCTCCATGATTGATTCCCCCTCCGGCGGAGCGCCGAAAAAGGCCCCAAGATGGGATCTCGTGGTTACAGAAGGTTTTGGCGGTGGAAATAGGGTTTCGTGGTGCTCCTGGATGTTTTCAGGGTATATGAGTATATATAGGCGAAGGAAGTCGGTCAGGGGAGCCACGAGGGGCCCACGAGGGTGGGGGCGCGCCTACCCCCCTAGGCGCGCCCTTCTGCCTCGTGGCCGCCTCATTTCTTTCTTGACATCCACTCCAAGTCTCCTGAATTGCGTTTGTTCCAAAAATAACTCTCCCGAAGGTTTCATTCCGTTTGGACTCTGTTTGATATTCCTTTTCTACGAAACACTGAAATAGGCAAAAAAACAGCAATTTGGACTGGGCCTCTGGTTAATAGGTTAGTCCCAAAAATAGTATAAAAGTGTATAATAAAGCCCATTAAACATCCGAAACAGATAATATAATAGCATGGAACAATAAAAAATTATAGATACGTTGGAGACATATCAAGCATCCCCAAGCTTAATTCCTGCTTGTCCTCGAGTAGGTAAATGATAAAAACATAATTTTTGATGTGGAATGCTACCTAGCATAATTCTCAATGTAATTTTCTTTATTGTGGCATGAATGTTCAAATCTGAAAGATTCAAGATAAAAGTTTAATATTGACATAAGAGTAATAATACTTCAAGCATACTAACAAAGTAATCATGTCTTCTCAAAATAACATGGCCAAAGAAAGTTATCCCTACAAAATCATATAGTCTAGCTATGCTCTATCTTCATCACACAAATTATTTAAATCATGCACAACCCCAATTTTAGCCAAGCAATTGTTTCATACTTTTGTATTTTCAAACTTTTTCAATCTTCACGCAATACATGAGCGTGAGCCATGGACATAGCACTATAGGTGGAATAGGATGGTGGTTGTGGAGAAGACAAAATTGGAGAAGATAGTCTCACATCAACTAGGTGTATCAATGGGCTATGGAGATGCCCATTAATAGATATCAATGTGAGTGATATCACTAGAGCAATAAGTGTATGAAAGCTCATCAAAAGAAACTAAGTGGGTGTGCATCGAACTTGCTTGCTCACAAAGACCTAGGGCAATTTGAGGAAGCCCATCATTGGAATATACAAGCCAAGTTCTATAATGAAAATTCCCACTAGCATATGAAAGTGACAACATAGGAGACTCTCTATCATGAAGATCATGGTGCTACTTTGAAGCACAAGTGTGGTAAAAGGATAGGAACATTCTCCCTTCTCTCTTTTTCTCTCATTTTTTGGTGGGCTTCTTTGGCCTCTTTATTTATTTATTTGGCTTCTTTGGCCTCTTTTATTTTTCATAAAGTACGGAGTCTCATCCCGACTTGTGGGGGAATCATAGTCTCCATCATCCTTTCCTCACATGGGACAATGCTCTAATAATGAAGATCATCACACTTTTATTTAATTACAACTCAAGATTACAAGTCGATACTTAGAACAAAATATGACTCTATGTGGATGCCTTCGGCGGTGTACGGGATATGCAATGAATCAAGATCGACATGTATGAAAGAATTATAAAGGTGGCTTTGCCACGAATACGATGTCAACTACATGATCATGCAACATCAATATGACAATGATGGAGCATGTCATAATAAATGAAACGGTGGAAAGTTGCATGGCAATATATGTTGGAATGGCTATGGAAATGCCATAATAGGTAGGTATGGTGGCTGTTTTGAGGAAGGTATATGGTGGGTGTATGATGCCGACGAAAGTTGCGCGGCACAAGAGAGGCTAGCAATGGTGGAAGGGTGAGAGTGCGTATGATCCATGGACTCAACATTAGTCATGAAGAACTCATATACTTATTGCAAAAATCTACAAGTTATCAAAATAAAGTACTACATGCATGCTCCTAGGGGAAGGGTTGGTAGGAGTTAACCATCGCGCGATCCCGAACTCCACACATAAGGAAGATAATCAATAAATAAATCATGCTCCAACTTCATCACATAACGGTTCACCTTACGTGCATGCTACGGGAATCACAAACTTTTAACACAAGTATTCCTCAAATTCACAACTACCCAACTTAGCATGACTCTAATATTACCATCCCCATATCTCAAAACAATCATAGAGTATCAAACTTCTCATAGTATTCAATGCACTTTATATGATAGTTTTTATTATACCTATCTTGGATGCTCATCATTTTAAGACTAAAATTTTAACCAAAAAAAATTACCATGCTGTTCTAAAAGACTCTCAAAATAATATAAGTGAAGCATGAGAGATCAACAATTTCTACAAAATAAAACCACCACCGTGCTCTAAAAAGATATAAGTGAAGCACTAGAACAAAATTATCTAGCTCAAAAGATATAAGTGAAGCACATAGAGTATTCTAATAAATTCCGTTGGATCTAAGAAAGAAACAGAACGTTATTAGCTGCGAGAAGGCAATGGTTGGCAGTGTGAAAAACAAGGGTGTCGGTGTACAAAAGTATGGGTACTTCTGTACCCTGCTACCTCTTGAGCATGCGTTGGTTTTCCCTTGAAGAGGAAAGGGTGATGCAGCAAAGTAGCGTAAGTATTTCCCTCAGTTTTTGAGAACCAAGGTATCAATCCAGTAGGAGGCTACATGCAAATCCCTCGTACCTGCACAAACAAATAAGAACCTTGCAACCAACGCGATAAAGGGGTTGTCAATCCCTTCATGGCCACTTGCAAAAGTGAGATCTGGTAGAGATAATAAATATTTTGGTATTTTTATGATATATATTGGAAAGTAAAGATTGCAAAACAAAATAGATTGGAAACTTATATGATGGAAAATAGACCTGGGGGCCATAGGTTTCACTAGTGGCTTCTCTCAAGATAGCATAAGTATTACAGTGGGTGAACAAATTACTGTCGAGCAATTGATAGAAAAGTGCATAGTTATGAGAATATCTAGGCATGATCATGTATATAGGCATCACGTCTGCGACAAGTAGATCGAAACGATTCTGCATCTACTACTATTACTCCACACATCGACCGCTATCCAGCATGCATCTAGAGTATTAAGTTCATAAGAATAGAGTAACGCATTAGGCAAGATGACATGATGTAGAGGGATAAACTCAAGCAATATGATATAAACCCCATCTTTTTATCCTTGATGGCAACAATACAATACGTGCCTTGCTGCCCTGCTGTCACTGGGAAAGGACACCGCAAGATTGAACCCAAAGCTAAGCACTTCTCCCATTGAAAGAAAGATCAATCTAGTAGGCCAAACCAAACTGATAATTCGAAGAGACTTGCAAATATAACAAATCATACATAAAAGAATTCAGAGAAGATTCAAATATTGTTCATAGATAATCTTTATCATAAACCCACAATTCATCGGATGTCAACAAACACACCGCAAAAAGAATTACATCGAATAGATCTCCAAGAAGATTGAGGAGAACTTTGTATTGAGAATCAAAGAGAGAGAAGAAGCCATCTAGCTAATAACTATGGACCCGAAGGTCTGTGGTAAACTACTCACACTTCATCGGAGAGGCTATGGTGTTGATGTAGAAGCCCTCCGTGATCGATTCCCCCTCCGGCGGAGCGCCGAAAAAGGCCCCAAGATGGGATATCACGGGTACAGAAGGTTGCAGTGGTGGAAATAGGGTTTCGTGGTGCTCCTGCATGTTTTCAGGGTATATTAGTATATATAGGCGAAGGAAGTCGGTCAGGGGAGCCACGAGGGACCGCCTCGTTTCTTTCTTGACGTCCACTCCAAGTCTCCTGGATTGCGTTTGTTCCAAAAATAACTCTCCCGAAGGTTTTATTCCGTTTGGACTCCGTTTGATATGCCTTTTCTGCGAAACACTAAAATAGGCAAAAAAAATAGCAATTTGGACTGGGCCTCCGGTTAATAGGTTAGTCCCAAAAATAGTATAAAATTGTATAATAAAGCCCATTAAACATCCAAAACAGATAATATAATAGCATGGAACAATCAGAAATTATAGATACGTTGGAGACGTATCATACCCCTTACTGGTGCACGGGCAAGCGCAACCACACCAGCGGCAGGCTTGGCGAGGCAGAGGAAGATAAAATAGAAAGACTACCAAGACAGGTACTCAAAGCACAAGGAGCAGAGGTCGAGTTGGACCACCCCCGGCAAAACCCTTGCCGGGGCAACCTGCACAGCACTAGCAAGCCCATCACCCTTGAGGCTGAGAGCTCTGACACCATCGACAACGTTAAGACCAAGATCTAAGAACGCATGCTTGGTAGCATGCAGATCCTCATAAAGATTGACAGCCCACAGGCCCACATGGGACCAGAAGATGAAGACCCCCAACAAGACCCTTGTCGGGGACGACTCCAAGACCCCCGGCAAGACCCTTGCCGGGGACGACTCCAAGGCCCCCGACAAGCCTTGCCGGGGACGATCGCTGGGCCGTGGCCAAACCCGTGCCCGGCAAGGGTTTGCCACCTCACCACCACTCCAGTACGACGGTCGGTGTGCCAACTAAGCAGGCGCCTACATGGCGGCATGCAGATCTTTGTGGAGTGTTGGGGATATAACTATTAGGTATGACCCACCCAGGAGGGGCCGAGTTATACCTATGGCGATTCATGAAGCCCAAGACGGCACTAGAAGATGGCGATTCAGTTAAGGGCCCAAGGCCCAAAGGGGACTAAAAGCCCGTAGAGATAAACCGCCATATGTATGTAACTTGTATTGTAAGGCAAGAATAGAGAGAGACCGAGCCGGACACTGTTTATGAGCCGGCCGGGACTCTGTGAGCCGCTGGGTGTCGACCTCTATATATAAAGGGACAACCCGGCGGCGGTTCATGGCAAGTAAGATCAGATCGAGAACTAAGTCAAGCGGATTCGCTCCCTGGTAATCGAGACATAAGCAATCCCACCTCAAACTGGATTAAGCCATTACCTTCACCGCAAGGGGCCAAACCAGTATAAACTCCCGTGTCCTTTGTCCTGTTTTAACCCCTTTAAGCTTCCTAGTTGCGATGGCTCCACGACTAAGTCCTTTCACTAGGACATCTGCCGTGACAATTCCACGACAGTTGGCGCCCACCGTGGGGCCAGCGCACGGTGGATTTGAGTTCTTGAAGGGCAGCTTCGAAGGGCTCAAGGGATACGCTGTGGGCCGGATGACTAAGAGTCGTCGCGGCAAGCTCTACATCGACGACGCAGGCTGGGGACCCGACGCCGGCTCAATTGAGTATGGGTACTGGGTCCCCTTCGGCGGAATCCATTTCTTCATCGGCAAGATCGGCGAGTCGGGCCCTGAGCCGAACATCTGCACTGACATCGTCGAGACGGCTCAGCGTGCAAGACCCGCCCGGGCTCACCCTGCCGTGAAGCGTGCCTTCATGGGATGCATCCATGGAGGGGAACTCTCTGAAGGATCTGTGTCTGGCGGTGATACGGCCATCTACTCTGATGGTGAGTCGTCCACGGGTGAGACGGTAGGCTTGGGGGCTGTTTTGATGGCAGCAGTATTCCGAACCTCTTTGAGCCGCCGAGCAGAGTTGGGATCTTCATGGCTAGCACCCAACCCATTCAAAACTCTATGGCTGCAGCAGCGATAACCTCTGGGTCAGCGGCAGCCGGGGCAGGAGGCCCTGTGCGCCCACCGGTTTAGGTTCTGATGGATAAGATGACAGCTCTATTAACCGTCGTGGTCAACCCAGTGGATCAAGCTCAACATGATGCGGAAGTGGTGCAGTTAAAGCAGGATATAGTGCAAGCTAAGGAAGACCTGGCGACAGAAGACGTTAGGATGACCATAGAGCGGGCGACTCTGGACACTCAAGCTCATCGGATTCAGTCACAGGCTTTCCAGCTCACGATGGGTCAGAATGCGTCAAATGAGATCATGAGGAGAAGGTACCAGAAGACTCAATCTCGTCTGCCTCCGGTTTATGAGCCTCGAAACCTCTTCCGTACACCCGGTGCAGGGCCCAGTAACCCGCCGGAGGTAAACCGGGTTGCAACGCCCGGGGCTGGGACGCGGTTCAGCCACGGGTGATGGAACCTCCTCGTCTGAATACTACTCGGCCTCACTATGTACCAACACCACCGGGTCATTATTCTAACCCTTTGGAGAACATGATCACCGCGGCGACACGATTGGCGGCTCTCTCGGTGGATGGCGATTCTCCGATGGTTGAAACACGAAGGGTCAGAGAGCTTCTTCAGACGGCTTTGGCGCATCAGGAGGCATACTCTTACAGCCGAGACAGGATTCATTCGACCCCTCGCCCAAGCCGGAGCCCGAGTTATAGCAGGCACATGGATTCAGCGGCCGTTTCAAGCAACGTTCGACGTCGTGACGAGCCGTGCGGGCATGACCCGGCACGTGATGGAGCTCCTAATTTGGTTGATCAGGACAGGATACGTCAAGAGGCTGAGCGGGCGGCTCAGTAGGCGGCTAAGCAGGCGGCTCAGCGGGCGGCTTATCAGTCTTTTCCGGTTTATACCACGACTTCTATTGAGGCAAGCATGACCACTAGGACTGGAGGTGTCCCTTGTCTGGTGCCGGCTCTGCATAATGAGCGTGTGCCCAAGGATTTTAAGGAGCCTCGAAAGGTGCCTAATTACACGGCTGACTTACAACCTGGGGCATGGATTGAAAGCTATGAGATGGCCATGGAACTATTGGAAGTCAGTGACGCTGCAATGGCCAAGTACTTCACCATGATGTTGGATGGAACGACCCACACTTGGTTGAAGGGGCTGCCACCTAACTCTATCGGTTCATGGGCAGGGTTAAAAGCCCGGTTCATTCAGAACTTCAATGATACATGCAAGCAGCCCATGTCAATTTTGGACTTGACTAATTGCAAGCAAGAGGAGGGTGAGTCTACTACCCATTGGGTGCGCCGGATCAAGGCCATAATACATTCATCTGATAAGATGGATGCCGACTCTGCAGTCTTAATGTTGGAGAAAAATTGCCATTTTACGCCTCTGAAACAGAAGCTGGGGCGGCTCAAGCGCGATTGTAATGACATGGGCCAGCTGATGGCGGCTCTAGTCAAATATGCTGATTCTGATAGTACCAAGGATCCCGAGTCTGACGATGAGAAGGCAGGGAAGGGAAAGAAGAACGGCAATGCCAATGGTCATCAGCATAACCCGGCAAATCAAGGAGGCAATAATAAACGTAAGGCTCATGGTAGCTCAGAGTTTATGGCTAACACCAATGCACAGGGAAACAATCAATGACGTAAGGGGAGACCACCTCCTCGGTCCGGTGGGTCAGGTTCCACTCTTGAGCAGTTGCTAAATGAGCCCTGCCCAAGGCACGGTACTCAGTAGAAACCGGCCACTCACCTATGGAAGGATTGTATGATCATGAAGGCTTTCAAGAACTCTAACATGTTTGATGGCAGTCATGGGCTGGGCGGTGGCTCAGGTGGCGGCGGTTTTCATGGCCCGGGTGGCGGTTCAAATTCCAACTTTCAAGGCCCTCAAGGTAATCAAGGTGGTTATAATCAGCAATCTGGCCAAGGAGGTCAGCAGCAACAACAATCTGGATATCAGAGTAATCCGAAGCAGCTGAATAGTGGGCAATATCATGTGTTTACCACCAGTTTATGCAAACGAGATCAGAAACTTCATAAGAGGGCTGTGAACGCTATTGAGCCGGAAGTTCCTCGTTATTTAAGATGGTCGGAGCAGCCTATTCTGTGGAGCAGGGAGGATCACCCTCCCGGGGTTGACAATCTGGGTCACTTGGCTCTGGTGGTGGCACCTCAGGTCGGTGGATATAAGTTCACTAAAGTGCTCATGGATGGAGGCAACATCATCAACATCCTTTATTATGAGACTTTTCGTCGCATGGGGTTGACTGATAAAAACCCTAAGATGCCCAACACTATTTTCCATGGAGTGGTGCCTGGTAAGTCAGCGTACCCAGTGGGCAAGATTGAGCTGGAAGTAGCCTTTGGAAATGAGCACAATTCCAGGGCTGAGAAGTTAACTTTTGAACTGGTTAAAATCAAAAGCCCGTATCACACTCTGTTCGGAGGGCCGGCTTATGCAAAGTTCATGGCACGGCCGTGTTATGTTTATCTGTAGCTCAAGATGCCGGGTCATAAAGGAACCATCACAGTGCATGGGAGTCGGAAGATAGCCCTGGAATGTGAGGAAGGCGATGCTGCTTACGCTGAGTCTGTCTGTGCAATAGAGGAGTTGAAGTTTTATAAGGATAATGTTGACCCGGCGAACATGATGTCTTTGAAGAAACCAAGCACAGAGCATGAGCCGGTGATGAAGTTTAAATCGGCCGATGACACCAAGCTCGTTGATTTCGTTCCGGGCGACTCATCTAAGCAGTTCAGTATTAGTGCTAACCTGGATCCCAAATAGGAAAGTGCGCTCACTGAGTTCATCCGTGAGAACCGGGACATCTTTGCATGGAAACCTTCTGACATGCCAGGTGTACCGAGAGAACTCGCTAAGCACACTCTCAATATTGATCCAAAATTTAAGCCGGTCAAGCAGCTTCTTCGGCGGTTCAATGAGGAGAGGCAAAAGGCCATTGGTGAGGAAGTGGCCCGGCTCTTGGCGGCTGGGATCATTGTTGAAGTTTTTCATCCAGAGTGGCTGGCTAACCGGTGCTCGTACTTAAGAAGAATGGCAGCTGGCATATGTGCGTGGATTATACAGACTTAAACAAGGCTTGTCCGGCTAATCCTTTCTCTCTCCCTCATATTGATCAAATCATTGATGCTACGGCGGGTTGTGAGCGTTTGAGCTTTTTGGATGCTTAATCTGGTTATCATTAGATCAATATGGCAGTTAAGGACTAGGAGAAGACGGCTTTTCTTACTCCGTTTGGAGCCTTCTGCTATGTGTCTATGCCTTTCGGGCTCAAGAGTGCCCAGGCGACTTATCAGAGATGTTTGCAAAACTGTCTTCACAATCAGATTGGGCGCAATGTTCATGCTTATGTGGATGACATTGTGGTGAAGTCCAGAGAGAAGGAGACCTTGATAGACGATTTGAAGGAAACCTTTGATAATCTCTGGGTCTATAAGATGATGCTTAACCCGGCCAAGTGCATATTTGGTGTTCCAGTTGGCAAGCTTTTGGGTTTTCTGGTTTCTAACAGAGGTATTGAAGCTAACCCGGAGAAGATCAAGGCTATCACCTCCTTAGCTAAGCCGGCGTGTATCAATGATGTTCAGCGTTTGGCAGGTCATGTTGCTGCTTTAAGCCGGTTAGGTGATAAATCCATACCGCTGTATCAGATGATGAAGAAGACAGACGACTTTGTCTGGAGTGATGCTGCTAACGCTGCCTTTGAAGATTTGAAGAGACAGCTAGCTGAGCCGCCGGTCCTTGCTAATCCCATTGACAAGGAGCCCTTATTATTATATCTGGCTGCTAACACACGCGCTGTTAGTGTGGCCATTGTGGTGGAGTGCAAGCAGGCTGGCAAGGAACATCCGGTTCAACGGCCGTTTTACTACATCAGTGAGGTGCTTATTGAGTCCAAGCAAAGATATCCACATTGGTAGAAGCTCGTTTATGGCGTGTTCATGGCAAGCTAGAAACTTAAGCAATATTTTCTGGGTCATCCCATCACTATGGTCAGTTCTGCTCCTTTAGGAGATATCATTCAAAACAGAGAGGCCACAGGACGAGTCGCCAAGTGGGCCATTGAACTTGGGCCTCATGGTTTAAAGTATGTGTCGCGCATTGCTATCAAGTCTCAAGCACTGGTGGACTTCATCAATGATTGGACAGAGCTACAGATGCCTGAAGAGAAGCCGGACAACACATATTGGACTATTCACTTTGATGGGTCCAGGCAATTGGAGGGCTCGGGGGCTAGAGTTGTTTTAGCTTCCCCTCGAGGTGAATTTTTTTGTTATGTGCTAAGGTTGATGTTTCGCTGTACTAACAATGCAACTGAGTATGAGACCTTGCTCCATGGTCTTCGGATGTCTAAGGAGATGAGCTTAAGCCGGGTAAGGTGCTTTGGCGACTCAGATTTGGTGTCTCAACAAGTATCAGGCAAGTGGGATTCCAAGGATCCTCTCATGGCGGCTTATCACCGTGAAGTTGATGCCATTGCTGGACACTTCAAGGGTTATCAAGTGGAGCACATTGATCGCAGAAAGAACGAGGAGGCTGATGCTTTAAGTCGGCTCGGGTCTCATCGTAAGCTAGTGCCACCTAACGCTTTCTTAGATATTCTGCATAATCCTTCTGTCAAG
Source organism: Triticum aestivum (assembly GCF_018294505.1). Taxonomy (NCBI): domain Eukaryota; kingdom Viridiplantae; phylum Streptophyta; class Magnoliopsida; order Poales; family Poaceae; genus Triticum; species Triticum aestivum. The sequence goes on from NC_057804.1 coordinate 177,325,323, forward strand.
TTACCTATAAAGGAAGAATTGGCTGTTCCTGACCCGGAAGCACAATTGGCGGCGGCTCTTCACGTCATCCCAGATTGGACAGTCCCATATTTGGCTTACATGACCCGGGGCGAGTTGCCTAAGGATGAAACCTTGGCCAGACAGATAACCCGGCGGTCTAAGTCAATGGCAATTGCCAATGGTGAGTTGCATCATCGTAGTGTCACTGGGGCATTTCAGCGTTGTGTTTCTCCTGAGGAAGGTCAAGAAATTCTTCGTGAGATTCATGAAGGAGATTGTGGCCATCATGCCGGTTCAAAGTCCCTTGTGGCCAAGGCCTTTTGTCATGGATTTTATTGGTTGACGGTTCATGCTGATGCGGAGGATCTGGTCTGTAAATGTGATGGTTGTCAGAAGTTCTCAAGACGTGCTCATGTGCCGGCTCAAGAGTTGAGGATGATTCTGATTACTTGGCCATTTGCAGTCTGGGAACTCGACTTGGTTGGGCCTTTCAAAAGGTCCAAAGATAAAAACACCCACCTCTTGGTGGCGGTTGACAAATTCACAAAGTGGGTTGAGGCGGAGCCAGTTAGTAAGTGTGATGCAGCCATGGTGGTTCAATTCATGAAAAAGGTGATCTTTTGTTTTGGCTTTCCACACAGCATTATAACTGACAATGGTACTAATCTTTCCAAAGGCGCCATGGAGGAGTTTTGTCAATGTGAGCATATTCGGCTTGATGTTTCATCAGTAGCTCACCCCCAATCCAATGGTCGAGCTGAAAGGGCCAATCAGGAAATCTTGAAAGGCACCAAGCCCCGGCTTTTGGTTCCTTTGCAACGGACGCCAGGTTGTTGGGTCAAGGAGTTACCCTCTGTGATATGGAGCATCAATACTACCCCTAACAGGTCTACGGGTTATACGCCTTTCTTCATGGTTTACGGAGCCAAGGCGGTTCTCCCTAGTGACATCCGTCATGACTCGCCCTGTGTGGCGGCTTATGTTGAGGCTGATAATGAACAAGCGCGTCAGGACGCACTTGACATGTTAGATGAAAAGCGTGACTTAGCAGCAGCCCGCTCGGCGATTTACCAGCAGGACCTGCGCCGTTATCACAGCCGCCGGGTTAAGTCCAGAACCTTTCAAGAAGGTGATTTGGTGCTCCGGCTCATCCAGGATCAAAATGATGCACACAAGTTATCCCCACCTTGGGAAGGGCCCTTTGTGGTCAGCAAGAACTTGAACAACGGGTCATACTACCATACCGATGTTCGACAGCACAAAGATTCATGTAAGCCGGAGGAGGAGACCTGCCAGCCGTGGAATATCGCTCATCTTTGGCCTTACTACACTTGAGCCACCGGCTCTCATGATGTACATATTTTGATGATGTATATATTATGATAAGTAATAAAGGAGGATCTCTGTCCTTTTCATCCTCAATGATCATATGTCTTCATCATCATCATTTCAAACGGCCAATTGGGGGCTGATCGTATTCGAATCTAGCTTAACCCTCTTGGTCCGGCTCATGATCGTATTCGAATCTAGCCGTTAAACCTCATGATCACTAGGGGGCTTCCTGTTCAAACATAGGTCATATTCGAACCAAAGAGAACATAGTTGTCGGTACCCTCTTGATCAACACAATGCCAAACTCACTAGGGGGCTTCTTGATCGTATTCGAATAATAGCTTAACCCCTTTTGAGTCCGACTTTGATCGTATTCGAATCAGACTCGTTAAAAAACTCTAAAGGTCATTTGGGGGCTTCCTGTTCAAACATAGGTCGTATTCGAACCAAAGAGAACATAGCTGTCGGTACCCTCTTGATCGGCGCAACGCCAAAGCCACTGGGGGCTACATGATCATATTTGAATCCTAGCTTAACCCCTTTGGAGCGGTTAACTGGTCGTATTCGAATCAGAAGCCTCGATTTTTTTTTTTTCTATTTGGCTTAAGTTTTTTTTGAAAGCAATCTTTGTTTTTGTCTTGTGGCCTTTTTGTTCAGATCTAAGTATAAGTGTGGTTTAAATTTAACCTGGCTTGGTTTTGGATGATAAGCCGCCAGCATATGACAATCATCATACATTTAGAAGTGTTGGCTTCTAAGGATTGGGTTATCACCCTTACTGTTCTGGTCACATAAACCGGCAGTACAAATTCAAGATCACATGTATGATATTATAGTTGTGTTTCAAAGCTATAATTCATAACTGGCTTATCGGTGACTCTTTTTTCCATATTAGGGGTTATATATAAGATATTATGACCCGCCCTGCGGTAAGCCGCCAAGGGTTTTTGTGATCTATTTCTGTGTGTAGGACAGTTCAAAGACTTTTTAAGCATAAGGAAAACAGATGCTAAGTATAAAAAGCGGCGAATATAAGACGGCAGCTTAACAGCGTTGAGCACCAAAACATGCACGATGGCACGGCAAAGCAAAGTCATTTCTACCCTATTACATGACTCCCCGAGTCCAAATGATTAAATTGTTTTTTAGCAGGCCACAGATATGAGCCACCCGACGGATCAATTCTCCTGTTGACCTGAAGCTTCCAGGTCAGCCCTCTCTGCTCCTTCGTCCCGTTCCCTGTCCTGGAAGGTTGATGATGACCAGTCAATGCCATTCAAAGCTCCAAATTCAACTTCCTCATCAATTAGTCCGGCCGGGTCAACTTCAGGGACGAAGGTATGCTTACGGATTGGTGGGATCAGGCTGGTCACTTTATAATGCGGTGTTGGGGAACGTAGCAGAAATTCAAAATTTTCTACGCATGACCAAGATCAATCTATGGAGAGACTAGCAATGAGAGAGAGAGGGAGTGCATCTTCATACCCTTGAAGATTGCTAAGCGGAAGAGTTACAAGAATGCGGTCGATGGAGTCGTTCACGAAGCGATTCAGATCGCGGCCGAATCCGATCTAAGCACCGAACAACGGTGCCTTTGCGTTCAACACACGTACAGCCCGGGGACGTCTCCTCCTTCTTGATCCAGCAAGGGGAGAGGAGAAGTTGGGGGAGAACTCCAACAGCACGATGGAATGGTGGTGATGGAGCTCGTGGTTCTCCGGCAGGGCTTCGCCAAGCACTACGGAGGAGGAGGAGGTGTTGGAGGAGGGAGAGGGCTGCGCCAGGGGAAGGGTGCGGCTGCCCTCTCTCTCCCTCACTATATATAGGGGGAAGGGAGGAGGGGAGGCGCCCTAGGGTTCCCTAGGGGAGGGGCGGCGGCCACAGGGGAAACCCTAGATGGGTTTGGGCGCCCCCACCCCCTAGGAAACTTGCCCCCCAAGCCGGGAGGGGCGGCTGCCCTAGGGGTGGCGCCCCCACCTCTCCTGGTTATGTGAGATGGGGTGGGAGGGGCGCTTAGCCCCTTAGTGGACTGATGTGCCCTCTCCCCTTGGCCCATATGGCCCCCAACGCTTGTCGGGGCCTCCGAAACCCCTTTCGGACACACTGGTCATCACCTGGTACCCCCGGAACAATTCCGGACTCCAATACCCTTCGTCCAATATACCGATCTTCACCTCCGGACCATTCCGGAGCTCCTCGTCATGTCCGGGATCTCATCCGGGACTCCGAACAACCTTCGATAACCACATACTATTTCCCATAACAACTCTAGCGTCACCGAACCTTAAGTGTGTAGACCCTACGGGTTCGGGAACCATGCAGACATGACCAAGACGTTCTCCGATCAATAACCAACAGCGGGATCTGGATACCCATGTTGGCTCCCACATGTTCCACGATGATCTTATCGGATGAACCACGATGTCAAGGATTCAAGCAATCCCGTATGCAATTCCCTGTTTAATCGGTATGTTACTTGCCCGAGATTCGATCGTTGGTATCCCAATACCTCGTTCAATCTCGTTACCGGCAAGTCACTTTACTCGTTCCGTAATGCATGATCCCGTGACTAACTACTTAGTCACATTGAGCTCATTATGATGATGCATTACCGAGTGGGCCCAGAGATATCTCTCCGTCATACGGAGTGACAAATCCGAGTCTCGATTCGTGCCAACCCAACAGACACTTTCGGAGATACCTGTAGTGCACCTTTATAGCCACCCAGTTATGTTGTGATGTTTGGTACACCCGAAGTACTCCTACGGTATCAGGGAGTTACACAATCTCATGGTCTAAGGAAATGATACTTGACATTAGAAAAGCTTTAGCAAACGAACTACATGATCTTGTGCTATGCTTAGGATTGGGTCTTGTCCATCACATCATTCTCCTAATGATGTGATCCCGTTATCAACGACATCCAATGTCCATGGTCAGGAAACCATGACCATCTGTTGATCAACGAGCTAGTCAACTAGAGGCTCACTAGGGACATGTTGTGGTCTATGTATTCACACATGTATTGCGGTTTCTGGTCAATACAATTATAGCATGAATAATAGACAATTATCATGAACAAGGAAATACAATAATAACCATTTTATTATTGCCTCTAGGGCATATTTCCAACAGTCTCCCACTTGCACTAGAGTCAATAATCTAGTTCATATCACTATGTGATTGTAATCAATCAACACCCATGGGGTTTGATCATATCTCGCTTGTGAGAGAGGTTATTAGTCAATGGATCTGAACCTTTCAGATCCGTGTGTGCTTTGCAAATCTCTATGTCATCTCCTAGATGCAGCTACCGTGCTCTATTTGGAGCTATTCCAAATAATTGTTCTACTATACGAATCCGGTTTACTACCCAGAATAATCCGGATTAGTGTCCAAGTTTGCATCGGCGTAACCTTTTACGACAAACTCTTTTACCACCTTCATAATCGAGAAAATTCCTTAGTCCACTAGTTACTAAGGATAACCTTGACCGCTGTCCTATGATCCATTCCTGGATCACACTTGTACCCCTTGACTGACTCATGGCAATGCACACTTCAGGTGCGGTACACAGCATAGCATACTATAGAGCCTACGTCTAAAGCATAGCGGACGACCTTCGTCCTTTCTCTCTTTTCTGCCATGGTCAGGTCTTGAGTCTTTCTCAATACTCATACCTTATAACATAGCCAAGAACTCCTTCTTTGCCGATCTATTTTGAACTCCTTCAAAATCTTGTCACGGTATGTATTTATTTGAAAGTACTATTAAGCGTTTTTTATCTATCTTTATAGATCTTGATGCTCAATGTTCAAGTAGCTTAATCCAGGTTTTCCATTGAAAAACACTTTTCAAATAACCCTATATGCTGTCTAGAAATTCTACATCATTTCTGATCAACAATATGTCAATAACATATACTCATCAGAAATTCTATAGTGCTCCCACTCACTTCTTTGGAAATAGAAGTTTCTCATAAACATTGTATAAACCCAAAATCTTTGATCATCTCATCAAAGCGTATATTCCAACTCCGAGATGCTTACTCCAGTCCTTAGAAGGATTGCTGGAGCTTTGCATACTTGTTAGCATCTTTCAGGATTGACAAAACCTTCTGGTTGTATCACATACAACCTTTCCTCAAGAATATCGTCGAGGAAATAATGTTTTGACGTCCTATCTGCAAGATTTCATAAATCATACAATAATTGCTAATATAATTCCAACAGAATCTTAGCATCGCTACGAGTGAGAAAGTCTCATCATAGTCAACTCCTTGAACTTGTCGGGAAACATCTTAATGACAAGTCGAGCTTTCTTAATGGTGATACTTACCATCATTGTCCGTCTTCCTTTTAAAATCCATCTGTACCCAACAGCCTTACGACCATCAAGTAGTTCTTCCAAAGTCTACACTTTGTTTTCATACATGGATCCTCTCTCGGATTTTATGGCCTCGAGCCATTTTTCGGAATCTGGGCCCACCATCGCGTCTCCATAGCTCGTAGGTTCATTGTTGTCTAGCAACATGACCTCCAAGACAGGATTACCGTACCACTCTGAAGCAGTACGTGTCCTTGTCGTCCTACGAGGTTTGGTAGTGACTTGATCTGAAGTTTCATGATCACTATCATCAACTTCCACTTCAATTGGTGTAGGTGCCACAGGAACAACTTCCTGTGCCCTTCTACACACTGGTTGAAGTGATGGTTCACTAACCTTATCAAGTCTCCACCATCCTCCCACTCAATTCTTTCGAGAGAAACTTTTCCTCGAGAAAGGACCCATTTAAGAAACAATCACTTTTGCTTCCAGATCTGAAATAGGAGGTATACCCGACTATTTTGGGTGACCTATGAAGATGCATTTATCCATTTTGGGTTCGAGCTTACTAGGATGAAACTTTTTCACATAAGCATCGCAGCCCCAAACTTTTAAGAAACGACAGCTTAGGTTTCTCTAAACCATAGTTCATATGTTGTCATCTCAACGGAATTACGTGGTTCCCTATTTGAAGTGAATGTAGTTGTCTCTAATGCCTAACCCATAAACGGTAGTGGTAATTCGATAAGAGACATCATGGTATCCACTATATCCAATAGGGTGCAGCTATGATGTTCGGACACACCATCACACTATGGTGTTCCAGACGGTATTAGTTGTGAAACAATTTCCACAATGTCTTAATTGCATACCAAACTCATAACTCAGACACTCATCTCTATGATCATATCATAGACATTTTATCCTCTTATCACGATGATCTTCAACTTCACTCTGAAATTACTTGAACCTTTCAATAATTCAGACTTGTGTTTCATCAAGTAAATATACTCAGCATCTACTCAAATCATCTGTGAAGTAAGAACATAATGATATCCACTGCGTGCCTCAGCACTCATTGGACTGCATACATTAAAATGTATTACTTCCAACAAGTTTCTTTCTTGTTCCATCTTATTGAAAATGAGGCTTTTCAGTCATCTTGCCCATGTGGTATGATTTGCATGTCTCAAGTGATTCAAAATCAAGTGAGTACAAATGATCCATCTTCATGGAGTTTCTTCATGCGTACATACTAATAGACATGGTTCGCATGTCTCAAACTTTTCAAAAAATGAGTGAGTCCAAAAGATCCATCAACATGGAGCTTCTTCATGCGTTTATACCAATATGACTCAAATGGCAGTGCCACAAGTAGGTGGTACTATCATTACTATCTTATATCTTTTGGCATGAACATGTGTATCACTACGATCGAGATTCAATAAACCATTCATTTTAGGTGCAAGACCATTGAAGGTATTATTCAAATAAACAGAGTAACGATTATTCTCCTTAAATGAATAACCGTATTGTGATAGACATAATCCAATCATGTCTATGCTCAACGCAAACACCAAATAACAATTTTTTAGGTTTAGCACCGATCCCGATGGCACAGGGAGCATGTGATGTTTGATCACATCAACCTTTGGAAATACTTCCAACACATATCGTCACCTCGCCTTTAGCTAGTCTCTGTTTATTCCGTAGCCTTTTATTTCGAGTTACTAACACTTAGCAACTGAACCGGTATCTATTAGGAGTACTAGTAAAGTACACATCAATATAATGTATATCCAATATACTCCTGTCGACCTTGCCAGCCTTCTCATCCAGCAAGTATCTAGGGTAGTTCTGCTTCAATGACTGTTCCCCTCATTACAGTAGCACTTAGTCTCAGGTTTGGGTTCGAGCTTGGGTTTCTTCACTAGAGCAGCAACTGATTTGCCATTTCATGAAGTATCCCTTCTTGCCCTTGCCCTTCTTGAAACTAGTGGTTTCACCAACCATCAACAATTGATGCTCCTACTTGATTTCTACTTTTGCAGTGTCAAACATCGCGAATTGCTAAAGGATCATCATGTCTATCCCTGATATGTTATAGTTCATCACGAAGCTCTAATAGCTTGGTGGCAGTGACTATGGAGAACCATCACTATCTCATCTGGAAGATTAACTCCTACTCAATTCAAGTGATTGTAATACTCAGACAATCTGAGCACATGCTCAACAATTGAGCTTTTCTCCCTTAGTTTGCAGGCTAAGAAACTTGTCGGAGGTCTCATACCTCTTGACGTGGGCACGATCTTGAAATCCCAATTTCAGCCCTTGGAACATCTCATATGTTCCGCGACGTTTCAAAAATGTCTTCGGTGCCACAATTCTAAACCGTTTAACATTACTGAACTATCATGTAGTCATCAAAATGTGTATGTCAGATGTTCGCAACATCCACAGACGACGTTCGAGGTTCAGCACACCGAGCGGTGCATTAAGGACATAATCCTTCTGCGTAGCAATGAGGACAAGCCTCAGTTTACGGACCCAGTCCGCATAATTTCTACTATCAACTTTCAACTATATTTTCTCTAGGAACATATCTAAATAGTAGAACTAAAACGTGAGCTTACGACATAATTTGCAAAGACCTTTTGACTATGTTCATGATAATTAAGTTCATCTAATCACATTATTTGATGAACTCCCACTCAGATAGACATCCCTCTAGTCATTTTAAGTGATACTTGATCCGAGTTAACTAGGCCGTGTCTGATCATCACATGAGACGGACTAGTCATCTTCGGTGAACATCTTCATGTTGATCGTATCCACTATACGACTCATGCTCGACCTTTCGGTCTCTTGTGTTCCGAGGCCATGTCTGTACATGCTAGGCTCGTCAAGTCAACCTAAGTGTTTCGCGTGTGTAAATCTGGCTTACACCCGTTGTATGTGAATGTTAGAATCTGTCACACCCGATCATCACGTGGTGCTTCGCAACAACGAACTTTCGCAATGGTGCACAGTTAGGGGGAACACTTTCTTGAAATTTTAATGAGGGATCATCTTATTTACTACCATCGTTCTAAGCAAATAAGATGCATAAACATGATAAACATCACATGCAATCAAATAGTGACATGATATGGCCAATATCATTTTGCTCCTTTTGATCTCCATCTTCGGGGCTCCATGATCACCATCGTCACCGGCATGACACCATGATCTCCATTATCATGATCTCCATCATCGTGTCTCCATGAAGTTGTCTCACCAACTTATTACTTCTACTACAATGGCTAACGGTTTAGCAATGAACTAAAGTAATTACATGGCGTTATTCAGTGACACGCAGGTCATACAATAAATAAAGACAACTCCTATGGCTCCTGCCGGTTGTCATACTCATCGACATGCAAGTCGTGATTCCTATTACAAGAATATGATCATCATACATCACATATATTTCATTCATCACATCCTTCTTGGCCATATCACATCACACGGCATATGCTGCAAAAACAAGTTAGACGTCCTCTAATTGTTGTTGCAAGTTTCTACGTGGCTGCTATAGGTTTCTAGCAAGAACACTTCTTACGTATGCCAAAACCACAACCTGATATGCCAATTGCTATTTACCCTTCATAAGGACCCTTTTCATCGAATCCGATCCGACTAAAGTGGGAGAGACAGACACCCGCTAGCCACCTTATGCAAAAAGTGCATGTCAGTCGGTGGAACCTGTCTCACGTAAGTGTACGTGTAAGGTCGGTCCGGGCCGCTTCATCCCACAATACCGTCGAAACAAGATAGGACTAGTAACGGTAAGCATATTGAACAAAATCAATGCCCACAACAACTTGTGTTCTACTCGTGCATAGAAACTACTCATAGACCTAGCTCATGACGCCACTGTTGGGGAACGTAGCAGAAATTCAAAATTTTCTACGCATCACCAAGATCAATCTATGGAGAGACTAGCAACGAGAGAGAGAGAGGGAGTGCATCTTCATACCCTTGAAGATCGCTAAGCGGAAGCATTACAAGAAGGCGGTCGGTGGAGTCGTTCACGAAGCGATTCAGATCACGGCCGAATCCGATCTAAGCACTGAACAACAATGCCTCCGCGTTCAACACACGTACAGCCCGGGGACGTCTCCTCCTTCTTGATCGAGCAAGGGGAGAGGAGAAGTTGAGGGAGAACTCCGACAGCACGACGGCATGGTGGTGATGGAGCTCGTGGTTCTCCGGCAGGGCTTCGCCAAGCACTACGGAGGAGGAGGAGGTGTTGGAGGAGGAAGAGGGCTGCGCCAGGGGAAGGGTGCGGCTGCCCTCTCCCCCTCACTATATATAGGGGGAAGGGAGGAGGGGGAGGCGCCCTAGGGTTCCCTAGGGCAGGGGCGGCGGCCACAGGGGAAACCCTAGATGGGTTTGGGCGCCCCCGCCCCCTAGGAAACTTGCCCCCCAAGCCGGGAGGGGCGGCTGCCCTAGGGGTGGCGCCCCAACCTCTCGTGGTTACGTGAGATGGGGTGGAAGGGGCGCTCAGCCCCTTAGCGGGCTGATGTGCCCTCTCCCCTTGGCCCATAAGGCCCCCCAACGCTTGTCGGGGCCTCCGAAACCCCTTTCGGACACGCTGGTCATCACCTGGTACCCCCGGAACAATTCCGGACTCCAATACCCTTCGTCCAATATACCGATCTTCACCTCCGGACCATTCCGGAGCTCCTCTTCATGTCCGGGATCTCATCCAGGACTCCGAACAACCTTCGGTAACCACATACTATTTCCCATAACAACTCTAGCGTCACCGAACCTTAAGTGTGTAGACCCTACGGGTTCGGGAACCATGCAGACATGACCGAGACGTTCTCCGGTCAATAACCAACAGCGGGATCTGGATACCCATGTTGGCTCCCACATGTTCCACGATGATCTTATCGGATTAACCACGATGTCAAGGATTCAAGCAATCCCATATGCAATTCCCTTTGTCAATCGGTATGTTACTTGCCCGAGATTCGATCGTCGGTATCCCAATACCTCGTTCAATCTCATTACCGGGAAGTCACTTTACTCGTTCTGTAATGCATGATCCCGTGACTAACTACTTAGTCACATTGAGCTCATTATGATGATGCATTACTAAGTGGGCCCAGAGATACCTCTCCATCATACGGAGTGACAAATCCCAGTCTCGATTCGTGCCAACCCAACATACACTTTCGAAGATACCTGTAGTGCACCTTTATAGCCACCCAGTTACGTTGTGACGTTTGGTACACCCAAAGTACTCCTACGGTATCAGGGAGTTACACAATCTCATGGTCTAAGGAAATGATACTTGACATTAGAAAAGCTTTAGCAAACGAACTACATGATCGTGTGCTATGCTTAGGATTGGGTCTTGTCCATCACATCATTCTCCTAATGATGTGATCCCATTATCAATGACATCCAATGTCCATGGTCAGGAAACCATGACCATCTGTTGATCAACGAGCTAGTCAACTAGAGGCTCACTAGGGACATGTTGTGGTCTATGTATTCACACATGTATTGCGGTTTCTGGTCAATACAATTATAGTATGAATAATAGACAATTATCATAAACATGGAAATACAATAATAACCATTTTATTATTTCCTCTAGGGCATATTTCGAACATGCAGCGTTGGCATCCTCCAATTCTCAGCATCATAACCCGGCTGGTACCTGGTGAGATCCGCCTCATCAGCAATCAGAGTGGCCACAGGGCGTATTTCCTTCACACAAGCGGCGAAGTCCTCCTATTCAAATGAAGTACCATCCTCTTTAAGGCTTGGATACCCAATAGCGACGTCGGCCGGGTCTAATTTCGGTAGCCAAGCTTTGGCCCGGCTTAAGGCAGCCACGACTCTGGCTCTCGCAGACGACCGCCTTAATTCATTGAACCGCTGGGGCAGCACAGAAAGCTTCTTTAGCACATCTACCAGGAGTGTGGGGACTTTGTTTGACACGGCAACTGTGGCTAAGGCATGCTGAGGTCCGGTATAAAGTTGTTCCGCGAGCATATAAACCGCCTTCAGCTTCACCAGCATGTCTTGATTGAGATTTGAGCTCGTGGGGCCTGCATAGCAATATCAGGTGAGTTAATGACAATTTATATGATCACTAGAAAGATTCAAAGATTTGACACTTGCAGGGTGACTTACCAAAGATTGCTGAGACCATCTGAGATACATGGCGTTTTAAGCCGGATAATTCAATGGTCACCTCTTTGAGAGCCGCCTCTGCTTTCTCAGCTCGATTGGTCAAGGCGATCTTTTCTTCATCCCAGGTCTTTTTCTCCACTTCAAAGTCTTTTTTCAGTTTCTCTTGTTCATACACACTGAATTCAAACTTGGAATTGTCTCTTTGGGTTTCAGTCCCCTGCGCTTCCAGGCGGTTCTTCAATTCAGACAGTTCTGATTGAAGTTGAGTAGTGGTGGCCTGTACAAATACCGGGTCAAAATCATGAGTATTAGCGTACAATATTAAGTCCCAAGCCTTTTGCAAGCAACAACATTTGGCACTTGGGGGCTAATGTCTGCCGAAGGACTTTATCTAAGTGGTGGCTCATGAGAGTAAGTCCCAAGCACTTTGCAAGCAAGAGTACTTGGCACTTGGGAGCTAATGCATATTGCTGTTAAATCTACACAAGTCCAAAATACTACACAAGCATGTGAAGAACCGACTCATTCATGTTGATTAAACCGGCCCTTGGGGACTACGGATTAAGTCGGAATCTTAAGGATTTTTTCAAAGGAGATTACTAAAGCTCATAAAGTCATTCTTAGTCTACAACATATCCATCATAAGCAATAGACTTGGGGGTTGGCATAGTAAGGACAAATTAACTAAGGAAAGAAAGTATACCTCAAATTTCACGTGCATTTGTTTCACCGTATCAACTTCAAGGTCACGGCTGTTGTGTGCTTGGCTAAGATAGCCAGGAAAAACTTCTCCAATACTCATGTGAGTGTAATCAGCAACATCAAATCTGACCTTACGACGTTCCAGTTTCTCCTCCTTGGCAGAGCACTTAGCCAACACAGTATGTCTCCCCAGCTCAGTGTGGCCAGTCTTGGTAATTTCAAGATCAACGTCTTGTGGGTTGGCTGTCTTGGCCGAGCTAGAGACTTCAAGGTTTACAGAATCATCGACGGCTTGCTCGGCAGGCGGGTCAGCGGTCAGCATTGGTGTGTCGTGAGCCGGTTCAGGTGGCGGCTCAAGAACAGAGGCCTCAAGAGCGGCCATCTGAAGTTCTGACTCGTTGACGGTGGGCCCTTCTGTCGGTTTGTTTTTCTTCACCCTCTTGTTGGGCTTTGCTTTTCCGCTGTATAAGATCAAAAAGGTCAGTACCAATATAAGGAATTGAAGTGAATACAAGATAAGTAAATTATCATTACCTTGGAGCGGTCTTAAAAGCCGTCATGTTGGACTGGGTTGAGTCACCGGAGGAAGGTGAAGTTTCGTGATAATTCGAGTCAGAAGAGTTGAGTGGTTGACGAGTGAGACCCACCAAAGGGTAAAAAAGATTTAAGTCGGAGGTGACCTCGTTCCGGCGCTTTCTTGGTGTATTTGGTAAGCCGAAGGAGAGTTCCGCATCCTTGCTAGTCCAGGTCTGCCTCCGGCTCTCATGAATCTGTCGCTTCAAAAGAAATTGAGGATCCTAATAAGCTAAGGGATGTGAAAATCTTACTTTCCAGGTTACTCTTCAGATTTTCTGTCTTGGCAAAGGCTCGGAGTCGGAGGAAATAATAGTTACCTCTTCGTCCACTCCGCGACTCGTTCCCATGTCACCCTGATGATAATCAGTGTCAATAAGGTGGTTAAAAAGGGAGCCAAGAGAGTCAAGAGCTACCTCCGACTCAGAGGAATCTTCTAATCGAAGCAAGTCAGAGGCGCTGGCCTTCTTTCCCTTCTTCTTGGCGGCAGCTTTCCTGGCGGCTCTCTTGGTCTTCCTGGCTTTCTTCGCAGCTTCATGATCATACTTTGTCTTCCAAAATTTATCATCATCCTGTGAAAATGAGCAAAGGTTGAGTACAGACAAACATCAATGATGAAGGTAATTTACTCAGGTTGGTGGCTTACCGCTGGAGCCGGGTTAGCTTCGCAGAAGGGGCTTAAGCTCACCTTACCAGAATCTACTAGGCTCTCATTCAAGAGTGACTTTGTCATGTCATCAACAACGTGGTCAGGTAAATCGTCAGGGCTGTGCTGCAGAGGGTCATTCTTCTTGCCCGTGTAGGTGCACATCAAACCGGAGCGGCGGCTCAATGGAATGATGTGCCAGGCAACCCAAACCCGGACTAAGTCAATGCCATTTAAATCGTTCCCCAAAAGAGCCTTGACTTTAGCCATGGTGGGGGCGATTTTATGGCGATCCACAGCTGACAACTTGTCTGGAAGAGGATGATTAGACTCCAGGTGTAGGGCGCGAAAGCCGGGCAGAGGGTTTTGATCAGCCGGAGAAGTATCTTGGCAGTAGAACCATGTCTGGTTCTAGTCTTTGGGGTGGCTTGGTGGATTGGCATAAGGGAAAATGGCGTCTCTCCATCGTTTGATCGAGACCCCGCCAAGCTCCAAACTACGTCCGTTGGCACATTCATTCTGGCGGTTCAAATAAAACAACTCTCGGAAGAGTAGCAAGTTGGGCTCTTCTCCAAGATATACCTCACAGAACACTTGAAAGTTGCAAATATTAGACACGGAATTGGGTCCGATGTCTTGGGGACGGAGGTCGAAGAAGTACAGAACATCTCTGAAGAATTTTGAGCAGGGTGGTTAAAAGCCCGGGATCATGTGATCAGTGAAAACGGCGACCTCCCCTTCTTTGGGTTGAGGCTTTTCCTCTGTTGGGTCAGGAGCACGGTATGAGATGACTTCCTTCTTTGGCAGATAGCCGGTTTTCACAAAATCATCAAGGGTACTATCAGTGACGATGGATGGGACCCAGTTGCATGAAGTGCTTGTTTTGGGCGGCATTGTGAAAAAAGAAGCCTAACAAAGAGTAAAATTGCCGGTTCAAATTTAAGCCGGAGAAAAAAACATTACAGTACACATTCAAGATGGCAACTTATAAAGGGGCCTAATGGTATATGGCTATTTACGCCAGGTTATGTAAACCGCCATGAAGCAGTGCAGGTTATTTAAGCCGCCATTATAAGTTGGATGGTGTCTATTGAGCTTTGCAATTTAAGTCGGCAGTTTGAGCCGCCATGGCTAGATGGATCTAACAGAATGCAGTTTTGGCTAAGTGTTATACAAACAAGTTTCACAGGCTGCGGCTATTATTTTGGATCAACGGCTGTTCAGGAAAAGAAAATAAATCTAGACCTAAAAACCAGTACATATGAGTTCATGGGCTTTTACAAGATCTTTTCTTCAAGAAAGGGGATCTACTAGTATCAAAAGTGGAAACAGAACAACTACCGCATTGGTTATACATCGTTTTCAGATCAAAGGGGCTCGCGGTACGAGCATTGAAAATGAACTACGATGAACTTCGAAGAACAAGAGAAGCTCGCAAACCCTAATGCGTATCTGAGGTACGGGAAGGCAGAAACTTACAGCTGCAGATCTGCTGTGGAGGGTCGCCGTCGTTCTCTGGATCGACTCAGGTTGATGCAGCGACCGAGGTTGAGGAAGACGAGGTGCTCTGTGGCGGCGGTGGAGCTCAAGCGGCAGAAGGGTTGCGACAGGTGGAAGACGCCAGAAAGGGGGAGAATGAGAAAAGACTAGGATATGGCTATTTATAAAGGAAAGACTGATAAGTGGGCGTGAAAAACGAGGAGGCCGAAAATATGGTTATCCAGCTACTAGGATGCCTCGATTCTTGGGATGGTCATTAAGATAAGGTCCCATTGAGATATGTTGGACAAAGTGTGAATTAAAGACAGATGACGTCATGGCGGGTTACCACAAATCCAGAGGATGACGTCATGGCGGGTTATAAAACTTCTGTACAAACGAAGAGCAGAAGATTTTTCCTAAGTGTTGAAGATTGACATGAACCAGTTCAAATCAATCTGGGGCCTAATGTTGGGAATATAACTATTAGGTATGACCTGCCCAGGAGGGGCCGGGTTATACCTATGGCGATTCATGAAGCCCAAGACGGCACTGGAAGATGGCGGTTCAATTAAGGGCCCAAGGCCCAAAGGCGATTTAAAGCCCGTAGAGATAAACCGCCATATGTATGTAACTTGTATTGTAAGGCAAGAATAGAGAGAGACCGAGCCGGACACTGTTTATGAGTCGGCCGGGACTCTGTGAGCCGCTGGGCATTGACCTCTGTATATAAAGGGACGACCCGGCGGCGGTTCAGGGCAAGTAAGATAAGATCGAGAACTAGGTCAAGCGAATTCACTCCCTGGTAATCGAGACATAAGCAATCCCACCTCAAATTGGATTATGCCATCACCTTCACCGCAAGGGGCCAAACCAGTATAAACTCCCGTGTCCTTTGTCCCGTTTTAACCCTTTTAAGCTTCCTAGTTGTGATGGCTCCATGACTAAGTCCTTTCACTAGGACATCTGCCGTGACAATTCCATGACATGGAGGCTCTACCATCAGCCATCACAGCAGTTAGTTAGCCAGCATGGCGCTACTTGCCTTGTCAGCCTGGACGCGTGTCGAAGCGAGGAAGGGCAGCGACGGACAAGATGGCTTTTGTTGCCGTCCCATTAAAGGAAGAGGGTACGCAGGTAGCGCATTAAATGTGTTTGTCCTGTGGTGCCGTGCGATAAGCTGATACACTGTAGCTTGCCACCTCCTGTGTGCCACTGTGGCAACCCCTTTGTGTATAAAAGGAGGCCCAAGGCATACAGAGAGAGGATTCAGACTTTTGGACCGTGCTCGCATCGTAGCTAGTTCAAAAGCTCAAGAACACATATATCTAGACAAGCAGGACTAGGGTATTACATATCTTTGCGGCCCGAACCTGGGTAAAATCCCATGTGTGCTAATGGCTCGACCTGCTCTTCGTGCAACTAATCCCCTGCTGAACGTAGAAGGGATCTTTGTGACCCCATAGGTGTTCGCTTTCCCCGACATATTTGGCGCGCTAGGTAGGGGGAATTGGTTGTGGGAATCTGGTTTGTTAGTTAGTACAGTAGTTTCTTCATCGCCATGGCTCTGAAGAAGAAGACGATCGTAGCGATCGGCCCATCTGGAGCCGCTCCGCCCGTGCCCGCGCGAACGGGCGACACGGAAGATGCCAGTGGCGGACGAAAGACCGTCCGCGTCACCCAGACGCGAGATGCCAGGCGAGCGGCAACGGCAGTCCGCACGCCGCCGCGCCCAAGGATGGAACTGCGCTGCCTGCGGGTGGCGCGGGGACCTCCCAGGGCAGGAAGACGACGCCGCCAGCACACACGCCGCGGTCCTCTTAGCTCGTGCGCGACGAACACCACCGCGATGTTGAAGACCCCGGGCGCTGCCGCGGCAAAAGCCCTCAGCGTCACTCTCAGGACGCGCAAGGCCGACATGCATGCCATGATGCTGGCAAAAAATGCGCACGGCCGCGGAATCGTGATGGGACTCCTTCTAATGTAGTTAGAAGTCCGAGTTCCTCCTATTCCTCGCGCCTGTCGCTGCCACCCTCACGAGCAGTAGCATTTGTGCGAGCGCAGCTACTCCCCGACTTTCCTCATGCCCTGGAGAAGCAAGAAGAGTGGAGGGATGCCATCCAAAGCCTTATCAGCCACGCCAACAGGGACAGCCATCGGGAAGCAAGTCCCTCGCGACGCCGGCCACCAAGCCGACGCGCGTTGACAGTGGAAGTGTCGGAGGCGCCGCGACCATGGTGCACTCCCCTCCACCACGACTGGCCCGTTGGGTTGACGCCTGTGATAACGTGTCCACCGCGTCATCCGACCCGCGGACGCGTCATGACCAGTGTCAAGTTCTCCGAGAGCGCCTCAAGGAAGACGACCGGACCACTATCGAGAGGCAATGAGATGCACATCACCAATCCGATAGGTGTGCTGGGCCTACTACGTACAAGCCTGCACCGGGGGACGCTGGCGACTTGCCCTATACAATAACCTGTCCGGCATTCACCCATGAGCTACGACAGTTCTAGTGGCCCAACACCCGTGTGTTCAAACTGGAGGTCCCAGAGAAGTACGGCGGCAAGACCCACCCGCCTGAGTTCCTGAGCATTTACACCATTGCGATGGAAGCTGCCGGAGCACGAGACGACAAGGTACTCGCCAACTATTTCCCGTTTAGGTCATGGTTGATGCATTTGCCGATAGACTCTTGGTCCGATCTGTGCCACGAGTTTGTTGGTGCCTTCACAGGCGGCCATGTAGCTCCTCAACAGGCAAGCGATTTGCATGTGATCCCTCAAAGGGACGGCGAATGCTTGTGCAAGTACATACAGAGATTCAGCCATGTGCAGTACAACATCCCCGATGTTCATCCCGCCGCTGTCATCAGCGTGTTCCATCAAAACATGCGCAATCTTAAGATGCATGAAGAGCTGGCGATGAACAAGGTTGCAGATGTTGCCAAACTGTATGTTCTGCCTGACAGACGTGCCCGAGCTGAAGAAGGAAGGAAGTACCCCGGCGAGGATGCCGATGTGGGAAGTGACTCAGAAGATGAAGACGTTGCCGCCCGGCAAAGAAGGGTCAACGACGTAATAGGAAGTTCAAGGGCAAGACCATGATTGGCATAGAGGAATTCGGCGACCCCAGCGCTGCCAAGAAGGCCAAGGTTGAGGACCCCGGCAAGGATATTGTCGGGTGCAATGCCTGCCGGGCCTTGGTGGCTGCCGGCAAGTCAGAGGGTTCTGACAAGTAGTACTGCAAGATTCGACCTCCAGAATTGCCACCAAGTGGAGCTGCTGATGGAGAAGCAAAGGGATGAGTATGAGAGACGAGACAAGGAGAAGGGCCAAGGAGGCACTGAAGGATCCGGCAAGAAGCGCGGCGGCCGAGGAGGACGCGGCGACAAGGAAAGGCAACAAGAGAGGCCTGCTCGAGGCCACGGCAAGAAAGAGGAGGATGACGATCATGATGATGATGACGAATCCACTGATCATGAGTTTCAGAAGGCAACAGAAGTCATGTGTGTTGACAGAGGTGCCTCGTTGCATTCTTCCCACCGCCAACTAAAATAGTGGACGTGTGAGATTAATGCAACGGAACCAATGGTCGACGCCCAGAAGCTGCTAAGGTGGTCCCACACGCCTATCATTTTAGACACCGAGGATCACCCTAATCGCACAACTGCGGTCGGGTGTTTGCTGTTGTTGGTATCGCAAACAATACGCAACCTCAAGGTGACAAAGATGTTAGTTGACGGTGGGGCCGGCCTGAATTTGATCTCGCCCAACGTGATTAAGAGGCTGCAGATCCCTGATGAAGATCTTGAGGAAACGGGTACGTCCCAAGGGATCAATCCGGGGAGGAGCAAGCCCAAGGGTGAGGTCACACTACCAGTCACGTTTGGTGGCAACCTTAACTACAGGATAGAGAGAATCGTCCATATAACGGGATCCTTGGGCACTGGCCAAGTTTAAGGCATCATACTACGCATATAACAAGTTGAAGATGCCTGGCCCGATGAGAATCATCACCGTCAGCTGTGATAAGAAGGATGTGCTCATCTGTGTCGATCAGCTCTATCGTGAGGCGGTTGTGGCGTCTGCCACCAAGGCACCTGCTCCCACTGCCGAGAAGAAGACCAACAAGGCCTCGGCCGCCGGCAAGACTCCTGGCTCCAGCAAGGTTTCCTGCACTCACTCCAGCAAACGTGCCTCTTCGGAGTGTTGTGTACCCACTGAGGACGTGCCAGAGAGCTCTACGGGCAAGAGCAAGAAGTCTAAGGTGGCCCCGCCGGAAACCAAGAAGGTGTCCGTCAAGGAGGATGGAACGGGTGGAGCTTTTACCATAAGCTCCACCCTTGACAGCAAATAGGAAAGCACGCTCGTCGCCTTCATGTGGGCGAATGTCGACGTGTTTGCATGGCAAGCATCCGACATCCCCGGCGTTCCCAGGGAGGTGATTGAGCACCATCTTGTTTTCTGCCCCATGCACGGCCCGTCAAGCAAAAGGTCAGAAAGCAAGCTTTGGAGCGACAAGAGTTTATCATCAAGGAGATCAGGAAGTTGGAGGCGGTAGGTTTGGTGAAGGGAGTACTCCACCCGACGTGGTTGGCCAATCCAGTGGTAGTACGTAAGGCAAATGGGAAGTGGAGGCTATATATCGACTATACTGATATCAATAAAGCTTGTCCAAAGGATCATTTCCCATTGCCACGTATCGACCAGATTGTAGACTCCACTTCTGGGTGCGACCTGCTGTCGTTCCTTGACGCTTACTCAGGACATCATTAGATCTTCATGACAAAGGAAGATGAAGAAAACACCGTGTTCATCACCCCATGTGGCACATATTGTTTCGTACGGATGCCTTCCGGGTTGAAGAGCACTGGTTTGACGTTCGCCCGAGTAGTCCAAATTGGTTTTGAACCCCAGCTCCATAGAAACATGGAAGCCTACATGGATGATATCATGGTCAAAACCAAGGACAAAGCTACGGTCGTGCATGACCTGGAAGAAAACTTTGTGAATTTGCGCAAGATCAACCTCAAGCTCAACCCAGAGAAGTGTGTGTTTGGCGTCCCGTCCGACAAACTTCTTGGGTTCTTTGTGTCTCAACGTGGATCGAAGCGAATCCCGACAAGATCAAAGCCATTGAGCAGATTGTGGTGCCCCGACGAGTCAAGGACGTCCGTAGGCTTGCCGGCTGCATTGCTGCCCTGAGTAGATTTATCTCTAAGTCTACTGAGCGTGCCCTCCCCTTTTTCAAAATTTTGAAAAAGGCGGGTCCAATGAAATGGACTCCGGAAGCAGAGGTAGCGCTACAAGATTTAAAGAGGTACCTCTCCTCTACGCCAATACTAGTCGCGCCCAAACCACAAGAGTCGTTGCTGCTGTACTTGGCAGCAACAAATCAAGTGGTCACTGCTGCACTAGTGGCGGAGAGAGAAGCTGAGGAAGAGGCAACGGTGGCGGCAGGGCCATTGGATGAGGAACGAGGGCTGGTAGGGCCTGATGCCGGCAAGGCAGAACCCCCGGCAGAGCCCGGTCCCGACAAGACATAATATGCGCAAATGAGCAAAGCAAATCAGAAGAAGAAGGTGGTGTAGCACCCGGTGTACTTTGACAGCTCCCTCTTGCAGGGGGCTATGTCAAGGTACTCTCGCATGCAGAAGTTGCTTTTCGGCCTTCTTATGGCCTTGAGAAAGTTGCGCCACTATTTTCAAGCACACGAGATCACTGTCATCACTCGCCTCCCGTTGCAAGGTATCTTGCACAAACCAGATGCAACTGGGAGGATTGTGGAGTGGGCGCTAGAGCTGTCGAGCTTTGGGATCAAATTTGAAAGTACTTCGATGATCAAGAGCAGGGCTTTGGCAGAGTTCATTGCAGAATGGACATCCATGCCCGACGAAGAAGTTCAAGAGACAACCCTTCCCGGCAAAGAGGCCAGTAGTCATTGGATTACACTACAAAAAAAGGCACATCCGTGACATTTTGGGCCTAACGAAAAAAAATTCTGTCATACATATGACACTTCTATGACAATAATTGTGACAAAACCCGATATCATCATAGATGTGGTGGGCTCCTACTTCTATGACAAAAAATCATGACAGAAAATGGGCTTTTCGTCCTGGGCAGGTCGGAGACACAGCTGCATGACATTCTTTGGGCCGTCCATGACGGAAAAAACCATGGTAGAAGCGAGGGCGAGGAAAATTTCGGGGAGTTCCCGGTTACGATGGGAGGTCGGGGGCCGACCGATGTGCGTTTCTCTCATACACGTACGCGCGTGTGTGCGAGGCGTTGGCTCTAACTGAACCCGAGCAAGGCGTTGGGCTCTAACTGAACCCGAGCGATTGCACTGCAGGCTACGCGTTACTGAACCCGAGCGATCGATCGATGGTTGTTAACGGTACCCGATCGAGCGATTCGTTCGCTACTGCTGCTAACTGAAGCCGATCGATTGGATGAACAGTGAGCATTGTGGGGGGGGGGTTGGATGAACAATGAGCGGTGGTGTTGCCTCTGGATGAACAGGACCCCGTGGTGTGGAGGGTTGGATGAATAGTAGACAGTGGAGGGGTGCCCGTGGAGGGGTGGTTGAACAGGACCCCGTGGTGTGGAGGGCTGGATGAACAGTAGACGGTGGAGGGGTGCCCGTGGAGGGGTGGTTGAACAGTAGCCCGTGGAGTAGCCGCGGTGGAGGCTGGATGAACAGGAGCCCGTGGAGGCTGGAGGAGGTCGACGGTAGCCCGTGGAGGCTGGAGGAGGTCGATGGTGGAGATGAACAGCATCCCGTGGAGTCCCGTTTTGTGGTACGCCACACCCCTCCCAATGAACAGGACCCCCGTTTCGACCGTAGCGCTCCAACACAAGTCCGTTTCGTCCGTTTTGCGGTACCCACACCCCTCCCGATGAACATGACCCCTGTTTCGACCGTAGGAGGTCCGTTTTGTCTGTTTTGCAGTACGCCACACCCCTCCCGATCAACAGGACCCCCGTTTCGACCGTAGGAGGTCCGTTTCCTCCGTTTTGCGGTTGGCCACACCCCTCCCGATCAACAGGACCCCGTTCCGAATGTAGGAGGTCCGTTTCCTCCATTCTGCGGTACGCCAGGCCTAGTTTTCATCGCCTGTTCCGTCCAAGCCCTCCCGATGAACACGACCACGCATTCCATTCCGACCCAGCCGGTTGGCTCCCACACATTTCGTTGCCTCCTGATGAACACGACGCATTCTTTTGCCTCCCCATGAACACGACGCATTCCGTTACCTCCCCATGAACACGACGACGACGATGTTTCTCTGTTCCCACCCAGCCATGTACACGAGCCCTCGCCGTACGTATGCGCGAGTAGGCGTTCGAGACCCGCCCGTACTGTACCATACGTTGGCCGTATTTTCTTTCTTGCACCCTGGCCGCTGTATGTACGGTGTACATGCTACTGTGCGCGCCTCTACTACACATGTGCGCGCCTCTACATCCACAGTTTATATATGTACATACATGTTCGCGCACCAGATGACAATGCTACGTACGCTTCGACCAGGGTGGGTCCCGACTCGTTAGGCACTTCCTGCAGTGCGAAGATGTAGCTGGTGGGTCCCAGCAGTCAGGGGGGCGAATCGTTTTTTTTGCCGGACGCACTTCCTTGGTGCGAAGATTAGCTGGTGGGTCCCAGCAGTGGGGGGCGAATCTTTTTTGCCTGACGCACTCTTGTGCGAATGTAGCTGGGGGTCCCACAGGGGGCAATCTTTTTCTTGCTTGTGCGAAGATGTAGCTGGTGGTCCACAGTCAGGGGGAAAGTTTTGGTTGTCGCGAAATACGGTGGGCCCGTCCGGTGGGTCCCCGCTGTCAGGTGGAGGAATCATTATTTTGCGCGTAATAAGGAGGCACTTCCTTGCTGCGGCCGTGGACCCAGTTGTCAGCCTCTCCATGTACAGTCCACGTCCGATGGAAGTTGTTCCTTGACCACGTTGACCACGCCGCGCCGAGAGCACCACGGCGGTGGACGACGGCGAGGCCTAGGAAGGGGACGACTCGGAGCCGGGGAAGACGCAGCAGTGGATGCCCACGCGAAGAGGAGTACGAGGGTTCACTGGTTTGGCTGCGGTGTGAGGCTGTTGTCGCCGCCAAATAACAGGGGGTGTGGGTGAGAAGAGGGATGGCCTGGCCGGCGGTGGGAGTAGTAGGGGGCAGTGAGGCCTCCGCGGCATCACAGCCGGCCACGGGAGGCAGGAGCACGCGGCATGACCGGCGCTGGTTTGGGCGGCTGGAGCAAGAAGACCAGA
This sequence comes from Triticum aestivum, assembly GCF_018294505.1. Lineage (NCBI taxonomy): Eukaryota > Viridiplantae > Streptophyta > Magnoliopsida > Poales > Poaceae > Triticum > Triticum aestivum. The sequence goes on from NC_057804.1 coordinate 177,348,857, forward strand.
GGTTGAAGAAGCACTATGGCCGTTGGATGAACATCGTACGGTAACAGGAGCTAGAATCGTTCATATTGACTAAGTTGACAAAGCCCTCCGTCCCCGTCAACTTGGTAGGCCCACAAGTCAGCCTCCCACTATGCTGGGTTCCAGCTGGCAGGGGGAGTATTCATTTTTTTGTGCGTAATAAGGAGGCACTTCCTTGCGTGCGAAGATAGCTGGTGGGTCCGACATGTCAGCGGGGGGCACGTTTTTTTCGCGAAATACAGAGGCCCTTCCGGTGGGTCCCAGATGTCAGGTGGAGGAATCATTATTTTGCGCGTAATAAGGAGGCATTTCCTTGTGTGCGGCCGTGGACCCAGCTGTCAGCCTCTCCACGCACAGTCTACTTCCGATGGTGTCGTTCGTTGACCACGTTGACCATGCCGCGCCGAGCGCATCCAAGGTGGTGGACGACGGCGAGGCCCCGGACAGCAACGAGCCGGAGATGGGAAGACGCGGGAGTAGAGTCGCAGACGGAGAGGTGTACGAGGGTTAACTGGTTCTAGTGCGGTGTGGTTCGGCAGTCGGTGGAGAAGAACAGGAGGTGTGGAGGGGTGGAGGGATGGCCTGGCCAACGGTGGAGTAGCGCTTCATAGCGAAGCGTGCTAAGCAGAGCTGCTAGCAGCAGGAGGCGGGAGGTGGTCCCGGCGGCGCTGGAGGAAGAAGACGAGAGATTGAAGATGGATGCCGGTCGTTGGATGTAAATCCAACGGCTAACATGTCAGAATCATTTGTTGACTAAATTGACAACGACTTGCGTTGGCTTCGACCTATTGGCCCACATTTCAGCCTCCAAAAATGTGGCACGTATTCAACCCATTTTTTCAGAATTTACAGTCTTTTTTGCGCGGTAGAATTTACAGTCAATTTGATCTTTTTTTTGAATTACAGCCATTAGCTGGGCTGGGTGAACAAATAATGTAGCGTCCATGCGGCCCATTTATTTTATTTCCTAAAAAATTACAGGCCATTTGCACTTTCTCGAAATACACGATTTTGCTGGGCTGATTCTAATTATAATGTTGGGTTGGGCCAGCAATGTTATCAAAAAATAAAAAGGGGCTGAGCATTTTGTTATAAATATATTTAAATAATAAGTGATATTATTACATTCGTCCTTAAATCTTACCAAGCTTTTGTACACAATCACTAGGATTTTCGTGCCAAAACAATCCAGGATTTTATTTGTTAAGAAATTATTTTTATAAGTTAATAAGATGTGGGATATTGTTTTCTTACATATGTAAGTATCTGTTAAATATATGATGACAATAAAAATAATATATAATAACATATAAAATAATTTAAATATATATAATATAGTTAGAAGGGAAACATAAGTTGGACCTGGCGTTCCTATTCTTATATAGAAAAATAGAACAGACCTCTGCGTTTTCTTCAAAAAAATACATAAATTGGGCTGCCAAAAATAAAACCTCGGATGGGAGGTCCATAGGCCGGTCGATACATGACGGCCCTAAGAAAATACAAACAGGCCTATGGACCTCCCATCCGAGGTCGTGGGCTGCGCATGTTAAAAATGAAAGCCTAGACGGGGCAGCCCAAAACCACGTCCAACACTTGCCAAAACTTCGTCCCTCGTTTTCTCTGTGTTTCGCACACTCGACATTGTGTGGGCATTTTGACTGTGCATCATATGAAGATGTGCTATGCATGAATGTTGATCAGCATGATGTTAACTGGCTGGTAGTTCCATTTTCGACCATGAATAAAACTTCCAACATGATGTTAACCCTGTTTGAAAAGGCCGTGTTAATATAAATGCTCTGCCTCTGAAAGTTGCAGTTTCTTATCTGAAACTGAACTTGCAGTTTCTTATCTGAAACTGAAACTTGCAGTTTCTTCTCTGAGAATCACATTGTCTGCACTTTTATACTCCTATGAAACTACATTTTTTTAAGTGCTAAAAATAGATCTCTAGAATTCATAAAATACTTCATATGCTCAATACTGCAAATCTGAAATTCAAAAGACATTCATATCTGAAAGTACTCTCAAAATACACAACACAAAACACAATTCACAACCTGCAAATACTGACAACCCTAAGCTCCTCCTGACAATTCACAACCTGCCCGACTATTGGGCTGGGGGCGGGGGCAGCCCCCTCCTATTCCTCGGCGGCAGACAGCCGCCCCGTGAGACGATGTGAACGGCGAGGGAGAGGATGGCAGGGAAGCATCATCGGGCCAACTGCTTTTCTCCTCTTGTAGTTGGGTTCGGTCGACGAAGACTCCACCGGCTCGCTCTGGCAGGACACCCTCACAAACGGCACCCTGTAGATGCTCGATCCTTCAATCTCTGGTGGATGCTCCATCTGGGATCGATACTCCCACCACCGCTCCCTCACAATTGGATTCGATGAATCTATTTGCTCCATGGCCCAGAGGAGCAGCTCTATGTACTCCGACGCGACTCCCTCCGAGAGTATCACCGCCTTTTTGCTCTGTTGCAGATATTTGGCCATGGATGTCGTCATCGCCGCTAGTTGGTCCTTGTTGTCAAACCAAGACTGTATCTCCAACATCCTAGCTAGCTTCACAGGGTCGCCGTCTGCGATCCTCATGTATCGGTTGTACTCCTCCATAGATCTACTTCTCCACAGCACCTTCACTCGCCGGCGGTGGTTTTTGAATGGAAGAGGAGAGGAGCAGCGCTGGTTTTGGATTAGAACGGGAGAGGAGCGATGCTGGTTTTGGACTGGAACAGGAGAGGAGGGGCGGTGGTTTTGAAATGGAAGAGGAGAGGAGCGGCACTGGATTTAGATTGGAACAGGAGAGGAGCGGCGGTGGTTTAAGAGGAGAAGAGCGGAAGAGCGGCGCTGGTCTTGGAAGTATTTTTTTGTTGTTTTGCGTATTTTGGGTCAAAGTTTGACCACATACTGTATTTGACAAGCAAAATGTGAATGCATGTCACCAAAAATTGTATCGTTCGGTTCGCATCTGAATGTACTTTCAAATTATATTATTTTTGCAACGTATAACATATATTTTATGTGTGAAAATCATGGTCAATTATGACCCAGAATAAAAGGGAGACTAGTTAATGTGGGGTCGCTTTCTTAATTGAAGGGTAAATTGATTTTGATTTTGATCCAGTCACAGCGCACCGGCCCTCTCGTCCAATCCTAAATCGCTGCCGCACACTCCTCTCCCTCTTCTCCAATGCAAAACTACCTCCTCTCCTCTCCATCATCTCCATTCCAAAACCACCGTCCCGCCTCTCCCTCGTCTGATCTTCTCCATTGCAAAACCACCTCCTCTCCTCTTCATCATCTCCATTCCAAAACCACCATCTCGCCTCTCCCTCTTCTGATCTTCTCCATTGCAAAACCACCTCCTCTCCTCTCCATCATCTCCATTCCAAAACCACCGTCTCACCTCTCCCTCTTCTCTATTGCAAGACCATCGTCTCTCCTCCCATCTTCCAAAGCTAGCACCGGACCACTCAGAAGGACATCTATGGAGAGGATGCAGCAGCGAATCAGGCAGATCGCCGGCGGCGACCAGGCAAAGTTAGCCAGGTTGAAGGAGATCCTTAGTTGGTTTGATAATTAGTGGGAGCTTTCGAGGACGGTGCAGGCCATGTGGCAATGTATGCGAAAGAGCGAGATGGCAACGATGTACATGTACTCCTTGGCGGCAGTCACGCCGCAGTCCTCCAAGTTCATCGAGTATCTTCTCTGGGCGATGGAGCAGACAGATTCGCCCGAGGCGACAGTCAGGCGGAGGTGGTGGGCGTACAGGTCGAAGGTCGAGCACCCAGAGGATAACAAATCGATCGAGTATGGTGTGCCATTCGTGAGGGAGCAGAGCTAGCCGGAGCCACATGAGTATTCGTTCTCCCACCGCAAGAGGAGGCCGGATGGCGCGACGTTGCTTCCCCGCCGTTCTCCATGGTTCCCTCGACGATCGCCTCGTTTCAACGGCGGCGGTAGGGTTTAAGGTAAGCTTCACACTAACCTAATCTTCCACATGCTCATGCTTACAATCAGTGTGACAGCTAATGAAAATCATGCTTACAATCAGTCTCCAAGTACTACACCAATCACCCTAAAATAGCTCTGGACCTTTGGGTCAAAGTTGTGACACAGTGTACAAATAAAGAAAAATAGATTGGTGCTTCTTTCAGAGAACAGTACTCCCTAGAAAACTGCCAATATAAGCTACTAGTATTTGGTTAGAGGATTTGCTGCCGAGAAAGATCCGTCCACAGAGAGCGCCACACATCCCACTGGTGGTGCTGGATGCCAATGCGTGCATGTAGCATGGCCGGTGTCGGTAATTTTTACTTGGCACACCTCGCACTCTGCATATATGCCGGTTCCATACGTACATTTGTGCAGTTCCACCAAAATGCAGCTGAATAACCTTGTTTGCACAGATAATGAAAAAGCGTGATTACATTATAGTGGCACTAGTTGATGAAACACACAAAATAAATAGAAGAAAATATTGCGATAGTATCATAGTATGCCATGCTGCGAGGGCGAGATGGGCCCTGCGACGCCTCATACGGTACGCCTCATACTGGACATCGTCCCAAGTCTCCCAGATACACCTTCTGCCAGTGATGAACATCAGTGTACAGCGGTAGTACAAGGAGGCGCCTTGAGACATTCAAATCTCTATTTTTGTACATATCAACTAAAATTAAGCACCCCAGTTTGCAGAAACGCTTAAACATTAACAATGGGACTAGTTGATGAAACATACATTAACAAAGAGAAGCACTTTCTTTATCTACATTGGAAATGAAATGATAGAGATGACACTCGCTCTATTTTAACTGTATTATTACTTCATTTTATCAGTGACACTAGGGTCGAGCAGGTGGCAAACGAGGTGTACCGTGCGTCGCAAGGATGGAGGCCGGGGGTGCTTAGACTGGGATGCTGAAGCTGGCTCTTTCAGTCACCAACATGGATGATTCAATTCATGGGACCTTTTGGTGCAGTTCACCTAAAATGAAGCAATGTCCCGTGAGCTAGCAGCTTCTTCTTCAAAATTTTAAGAAAAGGGCTCCAGCCCCGGTTCCATTTCCATCAGAAAACGAAACCCACAGAGCTTCTTCTTCATTAGTTGCAATAAAATTGAGCAACATCAAGGTTGGTTGTGAAGCTCCTGGAATGCTCAACTATAATTTGGATATCATTTGTGCAGTTCAACTAAGATCGAGCGTGAAATGTATATCTCTGTTTGCACAAAAAAGGTGGAAAGGAGGGTGACTAACAAGTGATGAAACATGCATCAAATGAAAAGAAGCATGTTCCTTATCTGAATGGCAATCCTACAAGGACAGTAGCAATTTCTAAAGCAGTGGCATTGCTAGATATTAGTGTGGGCATTAGGATTAACTATGACAACCGTTAAATACGACATTACTTTGGGCACGGGAGAGTAGGCGGACCAGGACAGTTGCATTTCTAACGAAAAGAACCAACTTATCTTAATGGGAAATTTTAGCAGGACATGTAAAGAAGTGCCATTGATTCATATTACTGGAGGCATTACATTGAAAACAACATTGGTTTAACGTGTCCTTACTTTTAACAGTGCGACTGCTACATTTTACCAGTGGCATTACATAAGAGTGGCTCGGGGCAACAAACATCAGAACAGGATATCTGGGTTGGTCCCATTTTTGTTCGGTATAGCCACCTTATACTGTGTGAGGCTAGCAAATCTAGTGCTGGACTTACTCTGTTGACTTGTCCCCCAGTCCCCACTTTCTTTCCTTTTTCAACCAACAGATCGGGTTTATATTGAGTTTGTACTGTGTTTCCCTTTATTTCCCTATTAGACCTAGAGACTAGTTGGATAGCCAGTCTCTGCTACTTTTCGCCCCCATTATTTCCTCTTTTGACCAAGTCCTAGATTCAGGTAACAAATCCTCCCCCACCCCCACCCCCTTTCTTCCATGTTTGAACCAAGTAGTACTAGATTCAAGTGCATGAACTAGTTTTACCTCTTAAACGTAAAAAAATTTAGGTGGTTTTCGAAAAACCGATTGATCCTATCTATGAGGGGGGCTAAGAAATAGTAAAAGATACAAATGCAGCGACGTCAGGAGCTCGGGAAGTAGAGCAAGGCCGGTTTTGAAGGAAGTTATACCTGATGGTCGCCGGGATGTCGCTAGGTGGGTGGCGGGAGGCCGGATCTGCCCACACTATGGCAGCGAGGAAGAAGGGGTCGGAGGCCCTCCCTCAACAACGGTGCTTGGGAGAGAACGGCAAGGCAGGCTGATCGGGACGCACCCAGCAGTGGGTAAGAGCCGTCGCCGAGGACGACCGCGTGAATGTTGCACCTTCTCACCTTCCCCGGCAGAGAGGATCCGGCTAGATCTGTGACCAACGATGAGCAGAGAGAGAGAGTGTGTGGCCACCGCTGTCGTGTTTAGATATGGAGAGGCCGAGACAGTGTGAAGAGAGCAACACTAGCAAGCAAGCGCTGAGGCTCCTGCCTATATAGTGGAGTAGTACTAGTTTTTTTGTCTACCGGAGCCGTCTTGACCTCGTCAATGACTGTCGAGAAGTCTTCATGCACGTGGCCCGGAGGCGCAGTTGTCGTCATTTTGAACTGAAGCGTCGGATTATAACATATAATACGAAAAAATGCCACATGACAAGAAATCATAACCTCGCTGCCCAAAGGAGACAACATGAATCCCGACGGACAAACTAGACGAGGAACAAAGCTCAAATTAAAGATAAACTCGTAGAAAAGGGGTCCGTCGATAGATGTCCTAATTAACATAGACGGCTTGACCTAGATGGTAGCCGAGTAGGACTATTCATGCATGTGCCCCCACTGACTAGCCCAACTCAGTTGTCGCTGTTTAACCCTCGCAGTGATCCGAAGCACATGACACCTAATTTTGTGAGATGACAAGAAACCTTTTTTTAGATTTCTCACCACAAATACAGCCATGTACAACACAGCCTGCACGATATGTAGACGATAGCCAATCCAGGCGTGTCTGTTGGAGTCTGTTCACATGCGTGGACGAACTGATCTTCCGTGTCTTGCAGGGATCGTCCAAGCATCAACGTAGTACAACACTTCTCTAGTACTATCGCTCGTCTCCCTCTGCTATTAAGTCACCCGACTTGCGGGGCCGGGGAGTGTGCCTATGGTCGGTTCTCAACTGTCGTCCCACATGTGTGTGCGAACGCAATATGACGCGCGTTCCATTTGGAGAGCAGCGTGCCAGACCGATGGACCGTCTGGGGTGCGACGCGGACGCGACGGGCGTGCTGTATACTCCGTACATGTGTACCGCCATTTTCTAGATGCTTTGCTCCATGGCGCAGGCGCAATCCATGGATACAAAATTAGTATATTTTATACTATTTAAAAGTCGAGGGAGGGGCTTTTCCTGCGCGGTAGGCGGCGGGGCAGTTCCGCCTAGTCGGTTCGACAGAGACGCGAGAAGACGAGGGAGTAGGCTGCTGCAAACGTAGGGCTGTGTGATTTGACAGCGAGTTACTACTGGAAAGGTGCCCCCCCCGTGATTTGACTTGCCATTATCATTTTAACTGCGGCGCTACGACCGGCGTGAGTCTTCTGATTCCTGACCACCTCCATACAGGTGCCTCTCCCAATGCTCCAGCATGTAGTAGAGGCTGGCTCTTGCATGAGAGCCCACTTCTCCACTTTTTCCTTGCCTCTCTTTCCTCCACATTTGCAAAAATGCCATGTAAAGCGCACTATTGTACTTACTTGCTCCTACAGATGCTTAAGCTTGCCACATAGGCATAAAGTCTGATGTGATAACTTAATCAAGAAGAGAGAGACTAGTTTGGTGACCCAAGGAAGAAATGGTGCTAAGCGCGTGTACCTAGGTGAAAAGACAATTTTGAGTCTATAGCTAATTAAATGAAGCAAACTTAGCAACACCATTTCATTGGAAGAGGTCACTCCTTGGCAAATGCAATGAATACTAGTACTCCCTATGTCCCATAATATAAGAACGTTTTTGGCACTACACTAGTGTCAAAAACATTCTTATATTATGGGACGGAGGGAGTACGAAGAAAGAGATAGAGAGAAGTAAAAAAAATACACTTATAGCCAACCTTATAGCCAAAACCTTGTTGTAGTATGAGTGACTAAGTGATGACTATGTATGACATGCCAACATTTTATAGCCTAACGCACTGTGCTAAATCTCCAATGGCGCGACCGCACGAGCGACGTGACGGTCGTGGTAGGCGCGACCATGATGCGGGCTGCTGGCAGCCCTTGGATCTGAGATCAAACGATCTCATGCTAAGTTGCTGAAAATTTGCAGAATAACCCTCCAGGATAGGATATTCACCCATAGGTCTAGAATCACGCCATGCAACCGTTCGATCTCAGATCCAAGGGCTCTCGGAAGCCCGTATCATGGGAGAATGGAAAGCCACTACCCTATCGTTCGCACGCTGGCAGTTCGCTCCTACTCGTCCCCGCACGTCCTTTAATACTACGAATGTTCGCTCCTAGTCGTCCCGTCCTTTCACATTACGGCAGTTCCACTAATCCTAACCCTCCTCCCAAATCCATGGCGTCCCAAATCTCCCCGATCGGCGGTGAGTACAAGGTTAGAACCTTCACCGGTGATGAGTTCGACGTCATCTACACCCGTTCTTCCGCGACGGTGAAAGGATGCCTTTCTCGCTTCAGACGCATGTTCGAAGACTCAGATGATGAGTGGGTCGCTGGGCTAGATGTTGAGTACACCACAGTCCTGGGACAAGAGAAGGATCTAAAGGACGAAGAGAGGAAGAAGCCCGCCGTGATCCAGGTTTGCGTGCATGACTTATGCTTGGTCTACCACATATGCCATGCCGACGTTGAGTGCCAGGATTTTAAGGACTTCCTCGAGAGCAACCTAGTCAAATTCGTTACTGTAGACTTTGGTAACGACAAAGAAGTCCTGCGTCGGATAGGCCTCGTTGTAGGCAACACCTTCGACCTCCAGAAGAATCGGCTGGTGTCCTCTCGTCAGCCTTCAATGCTGACCCTGGCAGGAGCCATGGTTCATCCTTCGTACGGTAAACTGGAGAAACCTCCATACACGTTTCATCGTCATGCATGGCAGCGGAAATGTACTAGATATAGACCACATCCACTACGCTGCAATGGATGGCTACCTTTGCTTCAATATCTACAAGGGTTGGATGAAGAGCAACAGCCAAGTGTGCGGTTCAAGCAAAGAAGTATCGGCCAAGAGGAAGAGGGACAAGGAAGTCGAGGACGTGGACGAGGACTCCGAGTAAGGTGGTAGTGTCGTTGCTCATGGTGGTTCTAATGCAGTGTCTACCAGAATAGTTGCAAAGTTTAATTTCATGTGTGCTTAATTTAATTTGACGGGTGTGTTGTGCTGAGCCCCTAGCAGAACTATGTTATGTTTCTTCTCGTTACTTTAACTCTTCAGTACGTACATACTAGTATTTCTTACATTTCATCTTTTAGTTGGTATAGTACTACCACTCGTTTCTTCACATTATATACATACAATATATATGGCCAACATCATATAGCCGGCAGTTTAGTTGTCAAAGAATTTCAGGGTGCTTAGATTTGTCAAACAATTCCAGGATGCTTAGTTTTATTTGACGGGTGGGTTGTGTTGGACACCATTATTGTGACTAGCCTTTTTAATAGTACTATATTCATAATTTGGCGACGAGCACTCTCTATATGTACCACCTTTTTTTAGTTTCAAGTTTTGCTCCATGGTGCAATCCATCGATACTACTGTTGTACAAAAGTATACATTTTTAAAAGGCTAGAGGGCGGGGTAGTCTAGCTTGGTCGGTTTCACGAGAGGCGAGGGCCTTTGTGATTTGACGGCTCATTACTACTGGAAGGCGGGGCCTTGTGATTTGACTGCTCGTATAAATGCGCCGATGACCTGATCGAGGAGGAGCAAAGAACCGTGCAGTATACTCAAGTTTTCCACTGGAGTAGTACTACGATGGAGGAGCACGAAACACGGCAGCCCAGTGCCATATGGCGATAAAAAATGATCTAATTTGCTAGTCATCTCATTGTTAGCATTGTTCTATTCATTCCCTCAAAAACCATTGTTCTATTCATGCCTCGCAGAGAACGTGACACGTGCGGCAAAACACCCGAAGCAAAAGATGAAACACAGGAGCAAAAGAAGAAGGAAGATTATCACCCCAAATGATCTAATTCGCCGCGGAGTCGTAGCTACTTCTTCATCGCCTCCACGACCTCCATCTCCTTGCGCGTCTCCTCCGCTGTCTTCTTCATTCTGTCCATGACACGGGATTTCTTGATGCAAGCCTTCATCATCTGTTCCACGGCCGCATTACGTACCTTGAGAGTAGCCGGGTGCTCGATGCGGAGCTTCGCCAACTCTTCCTTCTATTGCATGACGAGGGCCTGCAGCATCTTCATTGAGGAACTACTATTCTCAGGCAGCTTCTTCCAGCCGGCGTTCTTCTCATTCATCAGGTCGATCTCGTGGCAGAGCTTCGCCTTGTCCTCCTGAAGTCGCAGGATTTCGCCCGTCGCCTTCTTCTCCGAGGCAATGCTCTTCTTCTCCGAGGCAATGCTCTTCTTCAGCAGCATCACCAAGCCGGCGGTCTACTCCCCCTGTTGATTGAGCTCAGCGCGCATGTCGTCGAGGCTCTCCTTCAGCAACTCCATCAAGACTTGGATGAACTCCTTCTGCTTATTGAGGTGCTTATTGAGCTGATCGGGCATGCCATCGAGGGATAACGACTCCAGCTCCGCTGGCTCGGCATGTTCGTCCCCGCGGCTAGGGTGCTCTTGGGAGCCATCGCGTGCCCGTGAGAGATCTTTCGAGGTCTCTGCATGGCGGCGATCCCTGCTTTTTTTTCCGCAGCCTTGGTTGCCGCTCCCTTGTTATGAGTAGTTCTCGACCTAGAGCTCTGCTCACCGGCCATGGCAATGACGGACGAAGAAGAAGCACTTATGAGGAGGAAAGGTAGAGTAATTTTCGGCTAGGTAGTTCCCCTTTTTATAACCTAAGTACTAGCACTAGTACTAATACCTGCATAGTGGGAACACATTCAGGTTTGGTATGTACTAGTAGGTGTGAGCAGGCTTTAGAATGTGATGGGAACAAGGTAAAGATTAATTGATGGTTTTGGTTTCGAGGCCCAAAACGGCTCCCGATGAGTTTAGCGGAACATAAATTTCAAGTACTACACTGCTCAAATGCGTAAATATTATGTTACTGTCAAAAATTGGCACAAAATACGAAGGAGGCCAATGGAAGTACTACTAGCAACCCATGATTTAACTACTCGCATGCGCGCAGTGGAGTAAATGTCTTTCTTCCGCGCTCACGTCCACTCAATTTGCATGCGCCGTATTAATTGACCATCAATGAAGTGAACGACTTTACACGCGTCAAATTATCACATGGGGTGGATCTTGGTACAAAATTGCGTCCGCCGTGTACCCGCGTGTGCGTGCGAGGGAATGAGTGCGTGCGTGGCGTGCGTGCACATCTTCGCTTCGTGCATGTACCGCCAGTATGGCTCAGGGAGGACGAGTACATTCTTCTGGAACCAGCAGCACGTCACTGTGATCAATCCACGCAAGGAGGTCGCGACAACGCCTCCACATGTGCCACGTGGCTTCATGAACTGTAAGAGAGACACTGTGTAGCGTGCCATTGGTATTCTAATTTACGTGTTTTGCACATACTCGAAGTACTAGTAAGGTACACGTGCATTGCACGCATCAGATTTTGCAACCAAATTATGAATAAATACCACACTATAGCATGTAAGCTCTGAGTCATATATGCCTGATGTAGCCCTTCGTTTAATTCTTATAGTTCATCTCATTCAAAATCAATTAGTTTTTATAAAAAAGCTAAGAACGCGGGAATAGGAAAAACATGGGATTATAGTGGAATGTCGTCTTGAATCCTACAGGATTGTACGAGTGTTTGATTGTGCATAGAAAAAACGCAGAATTCTTTCAAAGAGGTTTGAGTGGATGGGATGTTTCCTATGAAATCTAGTGCAAATGAATCATATGGAAAAATTCCTATGGTTTACAATCCTACGAATCAAACAACCAAGATAGGAAAAATTCCTAATGATTAGAATCCTCCAAAATTCCTTTGAGAATCCTTTGAATCAAAGAAGCCCTTAATCTATTTTATGATTCATGGAATTGTGCATTGTAAAGCATAAAGTAAAAACAAATAATGGCAATTCAACTAGAAAAAAAGTTTGGGCAGTTATGATACGGAAGATTCTAGAACAAAAGAGAACCACTGTTGTTTTGAGGTTTGTGCATTATGCTTAAGTTCAACCATGGAGTCTGCTAGATTGTACATGTGGCAAAATCCGGTGGGGGCTAGAAGATGGTGCGAGGGGCCGAGTGGAGGGAGACTATGAAGGAATGCACAAGTGCGAGATCGATATTTAGAGAGAGGGGGCGAACACGTGCGCTGTTGCACGCAGTGGCGGAGCCATGAAAAATAAATGAGCTAGGGGGCCAAGCATTGCTAATCCTTTACGAGGAGGGTCAATTCATGAACTTAAACCATTTTTAGCAGCAATTGTCTAATGATCACATTCATATTAGCCTCGATATATAGTGATGTTAGGGGGGGCAGGGCCCTTACTGCCCCCTATCTTCGCCATTGTGCACGCGTCTGAGAGATGAAGCGGAAGGCATGGATGATGAGAGGGGGACGTTGGATATATAATTAATGTGGGTGTATTAGCTATATATGTTAATCCTATATAGAGAGGTATAGATTGATCGATGTGGACGTGGGAAAGAGGGTGAGACCTCACTGGATATATCGATTGATCGGTTTGTGTGGAAAACTATGAAAGACCTAGCTATATACACACATACATAGAGGAACATCGATCATTGCGCATGCACGCGTGAGAGATAAAGAATGCCCGATATGATGGAGAGGGGGATGTGTGTGGGTGTGTGCCTTCATGGGAGACCGACCTGAAGAAAAAGATTGCATGCGTGCGATGGATAATGCCGACTGGTAGTGTGTGTGCATGCATGCACGAGAGAAAGTTAGTGGTACAATTATAAAGAGAAGACTACTGTGTGGGTGTAAAAGAATAGGTGAGGTCATAATCAATGTAAAGTTGAATTCAAATATTTGAATAAGAGATCCTGATGTTTGAAACCCATGCATGCATGAATATAACGGAGATCTGCGCGGTGTGGTTTGGAAACGAGCATGTTGTAATGTATACACATTGAACAAGGTCAGACTGATTTGAATTTGAGATACCGATGGCAGACATCATTTGGCCACGTCGCATCCGTGCATGGACACACTATTCTAATTGGAGATGATGGGCGGCTTTCGCATCACATATCTATATCTATACCCCTATATATATATATATATTATATTTTATATTTTTTATATTGTGTGCGGGTAACTTTAACTTTGAAAGATGGTCGTTGGATGAGGCGAATCCGATGGTCCAAAGATGGCAAATTTGAGCACTACTGGCCGTTGGATATCATCTAGATTCCACCAGATTTCGCCACATGTATAATCTAGAAGACTCCATGGTTGAACTTAAGCATAATGCACAAACATCAAAACACAAGCACTTCTTATTTGTTCTAGAATCTTCCGTATCAGAATTGCCCAAATGTTTTTCTACATGATTTGCCATTATTTGTTTTTACTTTATGTCTTACAACGCACAATTCCATGAATCTTAAAATAGATTAGCTTTCTTATAAAAACTAGATGATTTTGAATGAAATGAACTATAAGAATTAAACGAACATCTACATCATGCATATATGACTCAAAGCTTGCATGCTATAATGTGGTATTTATTCATAATTTGGTTGCCAAATCTCATGCGTGCAATGCACGTGTACCTTACTCTAGTCTAAATGGTGTTTGTGTGTGTTGTGTGTTGAGGTGCAAATTGTCTTTTTTTGGTACACGTTAAGCTTGTTCTTCCGAAATTTCAAGCCGCGCCTTGTTATGCCGAAAATTCAAGCTAGCGTCTCTGTCTATCGTGCTGCGAAACTCCCACCTCTTCAACCCGCGCCTTGTTAGCCCGAAATATTTAAGATATATCTTTGTCTCATTCTGCTCCGACAACTCCCTCCATCTCAACCCGCGCCTCGCTATTCAGAAACTACAACGTGCACGAAAACTCCCACCTCCTGTGAAATCCCGACACATGAAATGCCCGTGGTACCCCTGAACCGAAAGAACCGCCTCAAATCGGTGGGGTACTTTCGTAACTTACCCCACATTTCGGACAAGCACGTCTCTAAGCCATGGTTCCCCACTGCCATCCCATCCGCCCACCCATTCGTACACCAAGGCCACGAAAACCCATGATGAAACCCCACACCCTGCTCCGTCCGCCACTCAGCCGGAGCCTCTTCCCCGACGATGTCGTCCACAACAACACCTTGACGTCCCTCATCCACCGTACCGGATGAGGATCCGTCATCGATCGCATCGTCCCACCGGTTCAGCCACCCCGTCCTCCACCTCCAAGGAGCTGCCCCGATGTTCCCCTCGTCTTTCGCGCCACCTCCATTCCCACACCGCCGTCTTCACCTGCACCACCGTAAGAGCATCATCATCACCATTTCCTCGGATGAAGTTGCGGCCTAATCGGCGCCACCAAAGAGGTTGTACACTAATCGCTGCATTTTCTTCTTGATTCGGTCTCACGGTGTTGCCGGCGCTCGGTCCCGAGCCGACACGGCGCGGCTCCATCCACAGCGGCGTCGCCGGCCACTTCCTCCATGGCGTCGCTCCCTCAGCGGCGACGTCCACATCAGTAGGATCTGCTGCTGCTTGAGCTCTCGCTCGCGCTGCTGCTCTGCTCTTGCTCTAGGTCCCCTGCCTGGTCTGCTCTTGCTATTGCTCTTTGCTTGCGTTGCTTCTCTTGCTCTTGCTCTTGCTTGCGATGCTGCTCCGATTTAGCTACACTTTAGTCGACTGAATCGACTTTTGGGTCAGTCGATTTTCGGGGGGGGGGGGGGCTCGCCGGGGTGAAGGAACAACCAGCCGCAGTGCAGAGGGGGGCTCGCCGGGGTGAAGGAAGAACCAACCGCAGCGGGGAGGGGGGCTCACCGGAGAGGTACCCCACTATCTATCTTAGGGTTCAGGATGGGGGCGGTGGTTGCCGGCGGTGGCGGGGCGGTGGCGTGGGGATCACTGGAGAAAAAGCTCGGCATGGGGGGGCTAGAGGGGGCCGGGGCGGCGGCGGACCGGCGGTGGGGAGTGTTTTCAGGGCAGGCGGGGCGGCGCACCGCCGGCCACGGGTGGCGGGGGGCTGCTGTTTGGCCGGTGGTGGATGGCGGCTCAAGGGGGTGGAGGTTGAAGATGAACCGCATGCCCTTAATTTCGTATCCAACGGCTGCAAAATCGACTGACCAGAGATGAAAAATTCAGTTAGCCTCACCTTGCTAGTGCGTTCAGTTTCGACAGCAAAATTCAGTTTCGACAGTTAAGTTCAGTTTCGACAGTTAAGTTCAGACATGAGCAGCTGATGTATTTTTACATCTAGCACTTTGTGGTTATGTATTTTACATCATGTATTGGAGATGCTATTAGAATTCCACTCAGGTTAATGTTGTTCATTGTCCCTCTTGTCCTGCTTCATCCTCGGCGTCGTACAACTCACCGGAGCTGCTCCAACAACGAACCTCCATCACAGTGGAGCAGTACCTCGAGCTCCATCTCCAGACGCCTAAGATCTTCTTCCCCTCCTCCGACAGACAAGTCAGCCAGAGCATCCTCACCGGCCAACCCAATCACGCTGAGATTGACATGGCTTCGCCAAAGAGGTTGTACACTTGTTGCATCTCTTTTTTACTCTACATGTTATATATATTGTCCACTGAGCACTCGTGGTAACGGGAAATATGATTATTTTATCCTACTATATGACAAGCAGTGAGGTACCAGGCAACTTAGCTATCCGTGATGGACTCTCTTGAACGTCATCATTATTTATCTCTGCGCGTTTGAGCTGTGCATTTGTCGATGGGCCTGGGAGTTGAGCTAGTATGGCAGTGGCCTGGGTCCAAAGTAATAGAAGTAGCACAAAAACATTTTTTTAGTGTAGGATTTTCCTTGCTCAAGCCTGCCTACTAGAATCGCAAGTGCTTGAAAGGAAAAGTGAATGAAAAACATAGGAATTGGAAAGTTTCCTATGGTACTACTTTTCATGAATTTGGTGCAAAGGAATGGAGCAAAGGAAAACTGTTGGATTTGTTCCTTTAGTGTCTCCTTGAAAGAAAAACCGTAGGAATTCTAATTTCCACTTCTCCTCCTTTTCATATTCCTATTCATCAAGCACAAGACTAGGAGATAGTAGCGTAATAGCATTATAACCGTACATTTTCTTGTGGTTTGACTTAATCTCACCATGCTTGTTTTCATCCCGCGATCTTCCAATTGTTGTGAATCAAACACGCAAATTGGTAGAAATCCTATGTTTTTAAATTCTCTGTTTTGCACGTGCATTCCTACCCTATTCCTGTCTATTTCCTATCCCTGCACTGTTAGAATCCTCAAATTCAAACAAGCCCTTACTCAATTACTTCTGTTACAGATATGTGTCAAAGAAAACCTTGTATGGTTTGTCCTGCTCCTGCGGCATTGTGTTCCACCCCAGCTCAGCTGCTCCAACGACGGAAGGGTTCACCACAGCAGGGATCCGCTCTACAGACTGTCTTTCACCGCCTCACATCTTCTTCCCCGCCGCCGGCAGCCACGACAACTGCATTACCATCATCCACTGAGCAGATGACCTTGAGGACTACACGGGTCTGCAAGATAGGTCGCACTCTTCCGTGTCTGCTTACGTTATGCGTCACTTAATATGATGACATGCTACATTTATCGTCGTGTTCACCTATTAGACTCCGAGTCAGGTCCAAACTAATGTTGAAACTTGAGTTTTTAAATGGTTGTGGGGTACATATTGGGGCAGCAATCAGTACTATCTGTCTACTATCTGGTTAATCTCCGGTGTCTACTGTGAGTTTCATGTTGGGTGCAAACAAACATTAAAGGAGCCATTATCTGTCTTTTTAACTAAAGCTATTATCTGCCTGCTATCATTGGTTTTGGGTCTATCCACAATTTGCTACCATCACTATGGATTTGTGCATGCACTCCTTACATAATCTCACTATGTTTTATTACTATGCATGCCAGTTATTGTACACAATGGAACTGATCATGTAGAGCAAAAGAGATGAGCCTTGCGTGGTGATACGTCTCCAACGTATCTATAATTTTTGATTGCTCCATGCTACTTTATCTACTGTTTTGGACTATATTGGGCTTTATTTTCCACTTTTATATTATTTTTGGGACTAACCTATTAACTAGAGGCCCAGCCTAGAATTGCTGTTTTTTTGCCTATTTTAGTGTTTCGAAGAAACGGAATATCAAACGGAGTCCAAACGGAATGAAACCTTCGGGAACGTGATTTTCCAACCGAACGTGATCTAGGAGACTTGGACCCTACTCCAAGAAGTGCCAGAGACGGTCACGAGGGTGGAGGGCGCCCCATTGGGCGCGCCCCCCTACCTCGTGGGCCCCCTGACGCTCCACCGACGTATTCCTTCCTCCTATATATACCTACGTATCCCCGTACGATCAGAACAGGAGCCAAAAACCTAATTCCACTTCCGCAACCTTCTGTATCCACGAGATCCCATCTTGGGGCCTGTTCCAAAGCTCCGCCGGAGGGGGCATCCACCATGGAGGGCTTCTACATCATCACCATAGCCCCTACGATGAAGTGTGAGTAGTTTACTTTAGACCTTCGGGTCCATAGCTAGTAGCTAGATGGCTTCTTCTCTCTTTTTGGATCTCAATACAATGTTCTCCCCCTCTCTCGTGGAGATCTATTCAATGTAATCTTCTTTTTGCGGTGTGTTTGCTGAGATCGATGAATTGTGGGTATATGATCCAGTATTATCTATGGAAAAATATTTGATTCTTCTCTGAATTCTGTTATGTATGATTGAGTTATCTTTGCAAGTCTCTTCGAATTATCCTTTTGGTTTGGCCAACTAGATTGGTAGTTCTTGCAATGGGAGAAGTGCTTAGCTTTGGGTTCAATCTTGCGGTGTCCATACCCAGTGACAGAAAGGGTTGCAAGGCACGTATTGTATTGTTGACATCGAGGATAACAAGATGGGGTTTTTATCATATTGCATGAATTTATCCCTCTACATCATGTCATCTTGCTTAAGGCGTTACTCTATTTTTAACTTAATACTCTAGATGCATGCTGGATAGCGGTCGATGAGTGGAGTAATAGTAGTAGATGCAGAATCGTTTCGATCTACTTGTTTTGGACGTGATGCCTATATACATGATCATTGCCTAGATATACTCATAACTATGCTCAACTTTGTCAATTGCTCAACAATAATTTGTTCACCCATCGTAGAATACTTATGCTCTTGAGAGAAGCCACTAGTGAAACCTATGGCCCCCGGGTCTATTCTCATCATATCTATCTCTATCACTTTATTTACTTGCTTTCTTTTTACTTTGCATCTATCTATCAAAAATACCAAAAATATTTTCTCTATCAGATCTCACTCTCGTAAGTGACCGTGAAGGGATTGACAACCCCTAAGCGTTGGTTGCGAGTTGCTATCGTTTTGTGTAGGTACGAGGGACTTGTGCGTGGTCTCCTACTGGATTGATACCTTGGTTCTCAAAAACTGAGGGAAATACTTACGCTACTTTTCTGCATCATCCTCTCCTCTTCGGGGAAATCCAACGCGGTGCTCAAGAGGTAGCACGTGGCAATAAAATTTCATGCGGACGTTGTTCCATGGTGGGCACGAAGGCAGCCCCCCCTCCACCCATTTCGGATTGTAATCAAGCGGAAGATAACTGTTCTGAGGGGGATTCAGAAGGAGAAGACCACTCCTATTTACCCAATGAGGTCTTCGCTCTAACTTGGCATGCTGATGTTGGTAATATCATGCATATGGTGCCTTGGATTGCTTACTGTAAACATTAAAGATGTCATCTGCTTAGTTTAGACATGCTTTGTGTCAATGCCATCTGTTTAATTTCTTTATCGTATATGTGAATCATGCAATGCCATCTTGTCTAGCCAGGCATCATATATGTGAATTTTGCAATGCCACCCTGGTTAGCCAGTCATCTTATATGTGAATTATATCATGCCATCATTTTTTTTATTATGTGTTAAATTTCTCTACAATTTTAGTACATTAAACTACTCTTCCTGTGCATCAGCCATTCGGCACGGTCATGGAAAAATCTGGAGTGGAAACAAGGTCTTCAGAGCAGACAATGCTATCTGATGAAGCGCATGTCTAGCTGGTTACCGATAGCTCCTCAGAGGAGGATTCAGAGACAGATGACCAGTCATATCCCCCCCCCCGAGGTGCATGCCCTAACTTGGCAGGGTTATGTTGCTCATATCGTGCATATGGTATCTTGCATTGCTATGTCATTTGCTTAGTTTAGACATGCTTCGTGTGAATGCCACCTGTTTAGTGTCTAATTACCATATATGTGAATTATGCAATGCCATCTTGTTGCAAGACATTATATATGTGAATTATGCAATGTTATCTTGTTGCAAGGCATTATGTATGTGAATTATGCAATGCCATGCTGTTTAGGCAAGCGTCATATATGTGAATTATATCATGCCATCCTTTTTTTGTATTTCTCATTGCTTTTGTCGACAATGTTTGTATATTCAACTGCTCTTCCTGTGCATCAGCCATTTAAATTGGTGATGGAGAAATCTGGAGTGAAAATAAGGTCTTCAGAGAAGACAATGCTACCTGCTAAAGCAGATATCTTGCTGGTTACAGATAGCTCTTCATAGGAGGATTCAGAGGCAGATGACCAGTCCTATTATCCCCCTGAGGTGTATGCTCAAACTTGGCAGGGTTATATTACTCATATAATGCATATGTTGTATTGCAATGCTTAGTTTTTACATCATATACACAATATTGAATGCCATCTCCTTAGTTGACACATCATATATGCGATTGCCCTCTGCTCACTTCCTTAGTATATAAATCATATATTTGAATTATGTCATGCCATGATGTTTACATAGACAGCATGTATCTGAATTATGGCATGCCAACC
Organism: Triticum aestivum; assembly: GCF_018294505.1. Lineage (NCBI taxonomy): Eukaryota > Viridiplantae > Streptophyta > Magnoliopsida > Poales > Poaceae > Triticum > Triticum aestivum. The sequence goes on from NC_057804.1 coordinate 177,369,059, forward strand.
CATTTTCTAAAGACATAATATAGTTATATCATCTCATCTTGTTTACATAGTCATCATATTTTAAATTATGTCATTCTATCCGTGAATTATATCATGCCATCATGTTTCCATCGACGGCATGTTTGTGATTTATGGCATGCCAACCACTTTAATAGACACATCGTATAGTTATATCATGTCATCCTGTTTACATAGTCATCATATTTTGAAGTATGTCATTCTATCCTGTTTAGTTAGCCATCATACATGTGAAATTGTGTCATGCTATCCTTTTTAATTAGCCATCATATATGTGAAATTATGTCCTCCTATTCTGTTTGCTTAGACAACATAAATGTGAATTATTTCATGCCCTGTTTTCTTCCCTACTATCCATTGCACCTGTCTATCTTACAATGTCTGTACATTCAATTACTTTTCTTGTTTATCAGCCATTTCAATTAGAGGGAGTGATGGCAGTATCTATGGGAGTAAAAACACGGTCTCCAGAAAAGATCGTGCTACCTGTCGATGCAGATAGAACCACGGTTGTACTTGCCAAGAACCAGCCCCACCACACATAACCCACACTCATGCAGATTGTACCCCTACCCAGTTGGAGAGAGAACCAGCTACACCCCTTCTAACCCCAACCCCAGCAGATAGACACCCAGTTCCCGTTGACACAACACCGTCTCCACCACAGAGCACCCAAACACGAGCAGTTAGTAAGGCAACTGCAGTGCCCAAATCACGAGGACCACCACTCCGAACCCGAAGTCAATGCTTAAAGCAGAAGAAGAATTGTTCTCAGATCAGGTTCCATAGCTATGGTTCATACTACTTTGATCTTGCATCACTGTATTTACATATACCAACTAATTTCAAATTTGAAGGATGCAATTGAAACTCCAATGGCGCAACAGGTATGTTTTAAACCTGTTTCTTCAACTGTTTGGCTGTTTGCTGTTGTAACTTGCTCTATGTTGATTTCAGTTTCAATTGAATAAACAGTTATGTTCTCATGCCATGCACATTACAAGTGTTGTTATTGCTGTGTAGTTTCCCACGCTTATATTCTATCTATGCTGCTTTGTCTTAAATAGATATGATTCGAACTGTATCTATCTTGATTTGGCAACATGAACTAGAATGATATAGACCGTACAGTGACCATACTACATAGATATATGTTTGTTTCATGTTGTTATCCTGTCCACCTTACTACTGAACTGGTTTACCAAAATGAGTTTCATATACTACATTGTAAACCTGAGATGTGTTTGTTTGTTTCTCTTTTAGAACGCGGATAAAATATTGGAGAAGAGTACCCTGTTATGCAATGGTAAAGGAAGTAATGCAGATAAGGTTCAAGATAGTGAGACATCCCTGTTGGTCTCCAAGAAAGCTGATAAAAACTATATTGAAGACACTGAGACAACCCCAAAGTCCTGTCTTGATGTAGTGTTCGAGTTACTGGCTACCACTGCTGGCACCAGCTCTTCGAACTCGTTGCCTGAATCAGTTCGGCTTCTTGAGTCTCAACTTCAAGTTGAAAGACATCGATCAGATGTTATGCGACAGGAAGCCGGAGGACTGAGGAAGTCCCTGCAGAATTCAGATGCATACTTTCTGGTGCAACAGCAAGCCCTGGAGGACTTAAGCGCCAAACAAGAGAAAGTTAATAAGCTTGCTAATAATCTTGCCAGCATTATGGGTACCCAGGATATTGTTTCTTGAGCTCTTCTGAAGTGGTTCCAGTTCTGGACTTGTTTTGCTGCGGTGTTTATATGCTGATGTGTTCCCTATATTTGCACTGGTGGCGAACTTTGATGCCCAGTGGATGTAATATGTGTAATAGTCGTGATAGCCTAGTGTAAGTTGCTTGCTTATTTATTTCCTTGTTGTCTTGTTTATTTGTTTGCTTGTAGTCAGTGCAGTTCTTTTTCTGCGGTTTGCTAGTGACTGCAATAACCTATTTTTTAAAACTAGGCCACAATAACCATTGGCTAATATTTACTGTAGTGACACTGGGCCTCCTACGAGCCGTAGAAACAGTGGGCCTTCTACGGGCCGTATAAACAGTCGGCCTTCTACGGGCCGTAGAAACAGCGGGCCTTCTACGGGCCGTAGAAACAATGGGCCTTCTACGGGCTGTAGAAACAATGGGCCTTCTACGGGCCGTATCATCAATGGGCCTTATACGGGTCGTATGATCGATTGGCCAAACATGGGCCAAACAGACGGCATTCTGGCCGTAAACGGGCTAGAGTTGGAATCCTCCGTTCATGGGCCGACCATAACGGGCCATCGTTAATAGGCCGTATTTGATGACGCTATGAAAACGGCCCAATGTATTAACGGACCACAAACGGTCCGACTGTAACCACGGGCTGAATTTGGCCCACAAGCAGAAAATGACAGTTGGAAATGTGCCCAACAATAAATGGGCTCTGAGAAGGCCGAAAGATAACATGGGCTAGAAACGACCCAATGGAATAACGGGTCGTTAATGGGTATAAAGTGATACACTGTTCTTTACGGGCCAGTTTCACCACGGGCCGTTAATGGGTGTAAAGTGATACACTGTTCATTACGGGCCAGTTTCACCATGGGTCATTAATAGGCCAAGAGTTACATATGGCCTCATATGGGCCGAAAGACGTCATGGGCCATACATGGGCCAGAAGTGAAAACGGGCTGGAATCATATTGGATGGCCTAGATGACGCTACTGGGCTTAATTCGAATAGGGCGTAACGTGCCTTGGGTTAGCGGGCTGTAAATGGGCTATATGCGAACAGGCCGTTAACAGGCTTTCCATGGGCCGGCCCGCCACCTTTTGACCAAGGCAAACGGGCCGGCCTTTTCACAGGAATGGGCCTCTGTTGGGCCGTGCCACGTGTCGACGTATCATAGGCGCCTTCTGTCCAATGAGTGGATGACATCTGTCCCAGCGATGAGCCAACACGTGTTTCCTCCAGCCAATGATGATTTTACACGTGGAAAATCCCCATTGGTCGGGGCTGTTAACGGGTTATCGGATCCAAAACCAGACCCGATAGCTTAACGGTGTTCCGTTACGGTGGATGCCACATGTCGGTCACCCTTGACGAAAGCACTTCTATGACGCGCGATTTATCGTCATGGAAGTGGACACTTCCGTGATGATAATTTTGGTAATGTCATGGAACACTTCTACGACAGCACATGTATGATTATCTGGATTCTGTCATAAATCGTCATGGATGTACATGCATGACAGAAAACGCGACCTACTGTGACAAACACGTATCATCACGGAAGTGTATTTTTTTGGAGTGTTATGTACTTTGATTGGGCCTTCTCATTACAAGGTGCTGGTGCCAGCATGCTTCTTGTCGCGCCCATCGGAGAGCGCCTCAAGTACATGGTCGGATGCACTTTCCCTCGGAGAGGCCAACAAGAAACACCGTAGAGTACGAAGGGCTGCTTGCCGGTCTGAGGATCGCGGCGGACCTTGGAATTAGGAAGCTTGTTGTCAGAGGAGATTCACAACTTGTCCTCAAGCAAGTCAACAAGGATTATCAGAGCCCGTTGACGGAGGCTTACATGGATGAAGTAATGAAGTTGGAAGAGCGCTTTGACGGTTTGCAAGAAGAGCATGTTCCTTGAGCAGAGAAGAACATTGCCGATGAATTGTCAAAGCGCGTTGCCCTCAAGCTACCTATGGAACCAGGTACCTTTGTGCTTCAATTGACTCAGCCATCCGCCAAACCATCAGCAAAGAATAACAAGTGAAAAAAGGTGGGCCCCAGCAAATACTTTCCCGTAGAGCTCCCAACAGCCGCCGGCAAGGAAGTTGCCGGGTACCTCAAGCTTGCCGGAGAGCAGCAGCCTCCGGCAGAGTCCCAAGATCTTGCCGTCGAGACAGCTGCCCCCGCGGTAGAAGACATGCCTTTAGTCCTTGCCGTCGAGCCTCAGGCTCCGGCATGGGCACAGCATACAGTTTGTTTCCTCCAAACAGGGGTGCTCCCTAAGGAGCAGGAAGAAGCAGAGAGAGTAGCATGTCGGTCTAGCCTGTACCAGTTCGTGGATGATGTCCTTTATAGAAGGAGGCCGAACGGCGTGAAATTGAAGTGTATTCCTCGGGAGGATGGCCTGGAGCTGTTGGCAGAGATACACAGAGGCATATGTGGCTCCCCATAGGGTCAAGAGCCCTTGCCGACAAAGCATTCTGGCAAGGTTTCTTCTGGCCCACTGCCCTCCAGGATGCGGCGGCACTAGTAACCAAGTGTGAAGTGTGCCAGTTACATTCAAAGAAGCTTCATCAACCAGCTCAAGCCCTTCAAACAATCCCTCTCTCCTGGCCATTTTCGGTCTGGGGGCTCGATATACTAGGCCCCTTTCCCCATGTCGTTGGGGGCTTTGAGTACTTGTACGTTGCGATTGACAAGTTCACAAAGTGGCCGGAAGTGGAGCTAGTGAGAAAGGAGATAGCGCAGTCGGCCGTCAAGTTCTTCAAGGGACTCGTTTGCCGTTCTGGTGTGCCAAATAGAGTCATCACCGACAATGGCAAACAATTCACGAGCCGCGCTTTCATGCAGTATATCCAAGACCTTGGCAGCAAAGCTTGCTTTGCTTCTGTTGCTCATCCAAGAAGCAATGGCCAGGTGGAAAGGGCAAATGCTGAAGTGTTGCGAGGCATCAAAACGAGAACTTTCGATAGACTACACAAGTGTGGGAGGCGCTGGATTGATGAATTGCCAACAATTCTTTTGTTAACCAGAATGACACCAAATCAAGCCACTCGCCAGACACCCTTTGCCCTGGTATATGGGGCAGAAGCAGTTCTCCCCACGAAACTCGCATACGGGTCACCTAGAGTGCTCGCTTATGATGAGCTTGAGCAAGAGCAGTTGCGCCAAGATGATGCAACACTCCTCGAGGAAGATCGTCTTCGAGCTGCTGTGCGAGCCGCTCGCTATCAGCAAGCCTTGCGCCGCTATCATAGCCGCAAAGGTTCACGCCCAAAGCCTTGAGAAAGGCGACCTTGTTCTTCGGAGTGTTCAGTCCGCCAAGAATTCAAACAAGTTGACGCCAAAGTGGGAAGGCCCCTATAGGGTAATACGAGTTACCAGGCCCGGCGCGGTCCACCTGGAGACCGAAGATGGCATTCCAGTGAGCAACTCCAGGAATATTGAACATCTTCGCAAGTTTTACCCATAGGGTACGGTTGCCCCAAGCTCCCGCAACCCCTTTTTGTACTAGCCTTGCCGGCAAGGCATGTAACCCTATGTACAGAGCCAGGCGCATACCCTGTGCGCAGCCAGATAGTTTTTAGCATGTATAATTTCCAGCCAGATAGTTTCCATGTATATATATATATATATAAGTACCTGTTAGAATCTAAGGTAGCACATATCCTGGGCAAGCATGGCATGCATATATTTTCTAACAGGTACCAGGGAACCATAAAGGCTCCGTGCCCCTATCCTCTCCTCCTTTCAGTAGCAGTGACAACGCTCTGGCAAGAAATTGAGAAGACTACCCGGCACGTCGTCCCCGACTACTCAACCAAATAAAGTTCATCTCCTACCCATTCATGTTTGTAACTTGTGACTTGTGCATTAGAAAACCTCGCCACTCTGATTGGACTTAGGTGCTCCCATCCCCGACTCGAACCCTTCTTTGGTCGGGGTGGTTGTAGTAATCTTTGGCAAAAAGAGATTGGCAGGGGGCTGAACCCTGCATCTGTAACCCGACATATGTGATTCTCCGGCAGGCACAGAGGGCGCCGACAAGGTAGCTTGCCGGGGAGACTCATTTATTTTTATTAAAGGGGCATTTCACCTCTGCATGAACGTTTATGTGCATGAGTTCCCAGCAAAAGCTTATCTTTTTCATTCATATGCTGATACAAGTACACATGTTACAGAACATAAGCATGGGCTCGAAAGATTACATTTTCTAGAAAGTTAAGATTTGGCAAGTACCTACAAACTGAGAAAAAGATAAGTGTCCTGTGATCCCCGTTCTTGCCCCTTTCCCATCCAGGCATGACAGGCGAATAAAGGTGACGGGCATCGGGAACGCAGCGATGGAGAGCTTGATGAGGAAACCCGTCCACCACTGACGCCAGAGCCAGCAGGACGCAACTCCCGGCAAGGCATGTTGCCATGGGAAGGAGGGGGCGGAGCAGATGATGGTGCTGCCACTGATGGTCAGTTGGAGTCGGAGTTGTCGTCCTCCTGCCTGATGCCATCATCATCGCTGGCGTTGTCCTCCTCGTGACTGTCATTCGAGGGGGAGCTTTCATCGTCAGTGGAACTCTCCATGCAGCACCCTAAGCGGATTCTTGAGCTCCCGAAGACCTTGATGGAGAGCAGGCCATTCTCCATTAACTTAAAATGGAGAATGTGCCCCTCCGACAAGCTGTGGGCGCGTGCAAAGGTTTTCCACCCGTGGCAGAGGTACATGACATGAGGGCGCGAGAAGCCAACATTGACCCACGTGCCGCCATTCCCACAGCCCCTCATGTGTAGCCTGAAAGCCTTCGGCAGATCCTGCTCCATCACCCGAGCGAACAGGGTCGGGAGGCGGAGGTGGCCGCACACGCGCTTGTACAACCGAATGAAGAACTCGAGTGGATGATCTCCGACATGGCCGTCCATTGGAGGGGGAGCCACTGGCGGAAGCGCAGCCGGCGCACCGCCTCGTCCGCCTCTACTGCGGCGACCTCGGCCTCATCCCCTTCCTCTCCCCCTCGTGGCAGGATCCGCCGCCGGAGGCTCCGGAGGGAGAGGAACGTGCTGTCGAGCGGAAGCCCTCGTCGCCACTGTCGAAGCGCCGACACGCCCTCTCGCCATGACGAATGGAAGAAGGACACCAAGAAGAAGGAGGAGAAGAAGGCAAGTGTAGAAAGGCATCGTCCCTCTCCCCTTTTATAGAAGGGCAGGGCCAGGAACGGCCTCCCAGCCTAGAGGGCGGCCGCCCCGTGCAGCCAATGCGGCCTCCTAAAGCACGCGAAATCGGAACTGACCCGCTCCCGCAACCAACAAACGCCTGGTTTTCTGCCTCGGCATTAATGCCCACATCTTCCACATCCACTGCCTACCCTTCCATAGGCATGGAGGATACGTGGCGAAGCGGAAGGGGGCGTGAGGACAGGTGGGACGATCGTTTTCCCGCCTTGTGATCGTGGGGTGCGGCGCCATGCAGGCTGCGACCCGAGTACACTTAGTAAATGAGTAGCACCCCTGCAGATTCCTTCTTTTTAATAAGAGAAGCACGGACCGCCTCTTTACTATCGATTGCAAGATGACGCGAGCATGTTGAGACCATCCCACGCATGACCCCCACGTCACCCACTCGACGCAGATCGTGGGGAAGCACAACTGGCAAGGAGATCGTGGAAGATTAAGCCTCTGCAACATGTGCCCGCGCATTGCTTTGGGCCTGGCCTAACTATGCCTTGCGCTCATGTATGGCCCAGGCCGGGGGGATCCTGTTAGTTTACAAAAGTATGGGTACTTCTGTACCCTTTACTGGTACACGGGCAGTCGCAGCCACACCAGCGGCAGGGCTTGGCGAGGCAGAGGAAGATAAAACACAAAGACTACCAAGACAGATACTCGAAGCACATGGAGCAGAGGGCGAGCTGGACCACCCCCGGCAACACCCTTGCCGGGGTAGCCTGCACAGCACCGGCAAGCCCATCACCCTTGAGGCTGAGACCTCTGACACCATCGACAACATTAAGACCAAGATCTAAGAACGCATGCTTGGTAGCATGCAGATCCTGATAAATATTGACAGCCCACAGGCCCACGTGGGACCAAAAGACGAAGACCCCCGGCAAGACCCTTGCCGGGGACGACTCCAAGACCCCCGGCAAGGCCCTTGTCGGGGATGACTCCAAGGCCCCCGGCAAGCCTTGCCATGGATGATCGCTGGGTCGCGGCCAGACCCGCGCCCGGCAAGGGTTCGCCACCTCACCACCACTCCAGTACGATGATCGGTGTGCCAACTAAGCAGGCGCCTACGTGGCGGCATGCAGATCTTGGTGGAGGCTCTACCATCACGCCAACACAACAGTTAGTTAGCCAGTGTGGCGCTGCATGCCTTGTCAGCCCGGATGTGTGTCGAAGCGAGGAAGGGCCGCGACGGACAAGATGGCTTCTGTTGCCGTCCCTAATAAAGGAAGAGGGCACGTAGGCAGCGCATTACATGCGTTTGTCCTGCGGTGCTGAGCGATAAGCTTATACACTGTAGCTTGCCACCTCATGTGTGCCACTATGGCAACCCCTTTGCGTATAAAAGGAGGCCCAAGGCATACAAAGAGAGGATTCGGACTTGTGGACCGTGCTTGCATCGTAGCTAGTTCAAAAGCTCAAGAACACATATATCCAGACAAGCAAGACTAGGGTATTACACATCTTTGTGGCCCGAACCTGGTTAAAATCCCCTTTGTGCTAACGGCTCGACCTGCTCTTCGTGCAGCTAATCCCCCGCCAAACGTAGAAGGGATCCTTGTGACCCCATAGGTGTTCGGTTTCCCCGACAAAGGGGGGCGTGAGCTAACCGCAACGTGGCCGGTGTAGTGCTTTGCCTCCAGAATGATCGAGTAAGTTTTCTGATCCAATGAGGCGTTGCTAAGGTCTTTGAGCTTGGACATTGTGATCCATCGAGCTCTCCACTTCCTTAGGTGGTTGTAGAGTTGGGTGGAGGTCACCTCTTGGCCACATAACTCGAACACTTGCTTTGCAACAGTGTTCAAGTGCACCTTCTTGAATCCCTTGTCAGTCCTAACCCCACTAGATATGAGCTCACACATCTTTTTAAGCATGAACGCGAACACGAATGGCTGCCACTCCATGTTGTTCCCCCTACGATCATTCTTTGCCTTTGCTGCTGCCATTTGGGCCGAGGCAGCAGCAGTAGCACTTGGCTCGGCGAGCACAAAGGTTGTTGGCACGAAAGGAGGACCCGTTCCTGAAACCTCGAACACATCTGAATCAGGAGGCATCTATTCATCGGGGGGCTGGGAGTCCTCGACATAGGACGAAGGGAACTGGCTCCCGGATAGGACAAGGGCCTGGCTAAGATCTTGCGTTTTCATGGTCATGTCCTACAATCGCATCACATATTGACATGAGCATAGCACATACTACCGGACAATATAGCTCAGCATAGCACGATATGAGCAGCATACATCACAACTAGCTACCAATCCAATGTGTTCAACGCTACCCTAGCATGCTACAAGATCACAATCTCACATATCGGCACCCAATACAACCTTAGCAAGCTACAAGATGCTCACGCATCAAACCCTACCACAAGCTCGAACATTAAACCCTACCATAGTGGCGGGGCTATGGGCCGATCGTTGGGCGGGCTAGACACAGAAACTACACTGAAACTTGAATTTTAGGCCCAGTTTTTCAGTCTTCCTTCCCTATTTTCTCCTGGGCTGGGCGGGCCAAGGCCCAGTTTGGCCCTCACGTAGCTCCGCCCCTGCCCTACCACAAGATGCTCACGGGAGAAGGGTGGCTGGAGTTTCGACGGTGATGCGAAGGGGCCTATATAGGGCGGCTGAATTAGCTGGAGGTGAGCCGAAATCCTCCTGCCGATTTTTTCGACACACACGCGAGCTCGTGCCATCTTCGTGGTCGCATGAGCTCCGCACTGCGTTCCCCTCCCCTGCTTAGGCCGAGCCTGGCTAGGTAGAAACTGTCGATTCGGTCGTTCCTAGCGGGCCTGGTAGAGAGGTGCTTTAATCTTCGTGCGATACGAGTCAAATAGTGTATGCGGGCAGCCAAACAGTCTAGTTTCATCCCACGCGGGCTTGGTTGGCCTCTAAGCGGGCTACGAAACACGTCCTTAGTGTATTTTTTGTGTGTGGGGATAATGGATGCGTAAATATGGTGAGTGTCTCATGAAATCTCAAAATGTCACTTTTGTCAAAGTTGCTGCTGGTAAAAGTTTCTCTTATAGAGGAGGAAATTGCACAGATTAAACCACCAACTATTGAAGATGAATTTGCAGAGAACACCTACTATTTCTTGCACAAGACATCATCTATTGGTGTAATCCGTTGCAGATAGCTCTAATCTCTCATTTGATTATGTTGATATGATTCCTAATAGGACACCTGCATGTAAATGCAAACATTCCATAAAAACAAGCAACGTTAGTCGGGCCGCGTTAACTAATACTCCGTGCGACAGTGCAAAAAAAAGGTCTTATACTCCCTTCATTCCTCAATATAGGGTGTATAGTTTTTGGCACGAAAATTAGAGAACACACATGGTGGAAAAAATTCACAAGTTTTGGGCGAGATTTCACCTGACTAAGTGACATGAAGAATAGAGGAGCTTTCTTTTTTTTGCGGAAAAACTTTCAATCTATTCATCTTCAATCATGGCAGTACAACGAATACTAGAAATAAAAATTACATCTAGATTCGTAGACCACCTAGCGACGACTACAAGCACTGAAGCGAGCCGAAGGCGCGCCGCCGTCACCGCCCCTCCATCGCCGGAGCTGGGCACAACTTGTTGTAGTAGACAGTCGGGAAGTCGTCGTGCTAAGGCCCATAGGACCAGCACCCCAGAACAGCAACCGACGCCGATGAAAAATAACGTAGATCGGAAGGATCCAAACCGAAGACACACGAACGTAGACGAACAACGACGAGATCCGAGCAAATCCACCAAAGATAGATCTGCCGGAGACACACCTCCACACGCCCACCAACGATGCTAGACGCACCGCCGGAACGGGGGCTAGGCGGGGAGACCTTTATTCCATCTTCAGGGAGCCGCCGCCGTCTCGCCTTCCTGAGTAGGACACAAACCCTAACAAGATTGAAAAAAAGACTAAAAACGAAGCCCTCTCGCCGGCCCTTGCCAGGATCCACCGCGCCTCCATGGCCCTAGGGCCACCGGAGACGAGGCGGACCTGCGTCGGCGCCGACGAGAGGCACAAACCCTAACTTTCTTTCTTGGAGGAGGAGGAGGAGGTGGAGGCAGGCGTAGTGGTTGGTGAACGAACAGCACCAATGGTGAGTTCATAGAGGAGCTTTCTTGATAAGGAAATGTAATCAAATACCTAAAAAAATTATCCAAATGAGTGGTGCAACCCAATACACCTTATATTTTGTTTTTTTTTTCTCAAAAAAACAATACACCTTATTCAAGACTAAAAAGTAAAAAGTAGGTGTTCCCTGAAAATCAATCTCAATAGTTGATGGTTTGTGGAATTTCATCAGATTTACTCTTAAGAGATTGATGGTACGACTAATTGATAAGAGTGGGAGCAATGCAATGAAGGAGGGGGCGTGGGGTGGAATTAAGAGGTTGCTGTTGCTGCCGGTGCAGTTTTAGCAATGAGTTTCCCCTTTTCCGCACCCTGCACTTGCATTACTGATGAGCAAGACATGCAGGAGTGGCTGTCCCCTATCATATCAGCTCGCCTCGCGGCGGCCCTGCATGCATCTTCACTTCACTTGGTGTGAACCCCATGACTACAGTCTACAGTGGGCACGGAGCTGGACCATAAACGCGGGCTGGTCCCATCCATCCATCCACCAGTCCAGTGTGAATTAAAGCCACGCCTGCACCTGCAAGGCCTTGAATTACACCCATCCACCACCGCGTACCTTCTCTTGAGCCGAGTTAAGTTATACAGTACACACAGCCACAGGGATGCATGCAATGCATGGTTGTACCGCATGTTTGTTCCATCAACGTTCAACGGCACCTGCTGCATCTGCATGCACGGTGCGATCCAACGGTGGATGAATGAACCATGCATCATCCTCTGCGTGTACTTTGGTCCGGTCCAGGGCGGTGCATGCGTAGTGCGCTGCGATGGGCTGTGCATGTCACGGCAGCCGGCAACTGAACCCTTCCGTGGCTTGGCCGGGATTCACCGCAACTTGTCGACAGGTGAGTGACCAAGATACAACATCCATCGGAATGCTGCCCTGCCTTGTTCTTCTAGGACAAGAGATATTATTTTTGGAGCAACTCCAAAGCCTGCCTGCTGCCTCGACGCAAGCAAAGCTGACCGACAATTGGACGGGACGTACCACGTACACAGTGGCCTTCGTGACATGCCCGATCGACATCCTTCCCTTGCACGGTTATGCATGCGTAAATAATCCATGGCGGCCAGGTCCAGCCGATCTAACGAGCATCACACGACTTGTAGCCGGGTACATTGTAGGAATTTTATTCAAGAACGCAGAAATATATATAATAAAAGGCCATGGGGTTGTACGTACTTTGACCAACGGCTGCTACCCAAAAGATTCTCTGACACTGGTTTGACGATTCAACCCGTCGATCACGTGATATGTCTTCCATCATCCTTGACACACAGAGGCGTCTAGCTTTTGTAGCTGCGACGCACAACATTCCAGTTCCACCTTATAATTTCCAACTTATGTACAAGTTCCAACAGTTTTATATACTAGGAGGAGAGAGTATTTTGTGTGAGACGAAACGCTTTTAGGGACGGACAGGGACAGGGAGACAGGAATATATATGTGGGCGAGCTTTTGTTGGATCCATCGCTGCTGCTGCATGCATATGCGGTGCGGTGCACTTTAGTTTTTTTGACGACGACGCCTTTTTTGACCTCACCTCAGGCTCAGGCTGGATCCTGGGTTTCCGTGCGGTTCGCCACTCCGCCAACATCTCATCATCATCGTCACCTTGTCCACTTCTTGCGTGTGTTTCCATACTTCCTCCTACTCCAGACAGAATCTTGGGCTGGAAGAAGCTGTTGGGCATGGCCGACCCCATGCACATCGCCGTATGCTATGCCGGTTTCCTCGTCGCTCGACCGAGCCAGGCTACCCATTCAGCCAGCCAGTTTAAGGCCAACTCTACTGCGCGATCACAAACGGACAGAACGATGGTTCGTGTCCAGACCTGTCCTGGGATGCGATGGCCGTGCACCCAGCGCGCAGCCGCATCCTTTGCCCCATCTTGTTCGCGTCTATTTATAAAAATGAGCCACATTTCAAATGCCAAGCCCTAGTTCACGGCCCCAGTTCATCACGCCGGCAACAAAGCCAGCGGTCTACACGTCCATCGCCGGCATCAGCCAGCGGCCGGCAATACAGCCAGCCACCAAAATGAATGGTTGTCCTCGCCGGCAACACAGCCGGCCTTCAAAATGAATGTTTTTCTCGCCGACACACAGCCAGCGGCCCAGCGGGCAGGCGGCACCCATGCCAGCCTCCAAAAAAGAACGGCCACGGCCGATCGGGCGACCTAGTTCAGGCCGTCGGCGTCGAGCATCTCCTTCTGTCTGGCCTCGAACCAGACCCTCGTCTTTTCACTCATCTTCGACAAGTCCACGCTCATGATCGCAAGGGCCACCTCCTTCGCTTTGGTGGCGGCATTGGTGGCCTCGATGTCGAGCTGCCTTTGCCTAGCCTTGACGTTGTCGGCCTTGATGTCGAGCTGCCTTTGCCGGGCTGCCTCCTCCATGTCGATCTTCCTTCTCTTGGCCGCCTCCTCCATCACAAGCTTCTTCCTTTGAAGGTCTAGGTATTGCTTCATTTGCTCGTCCTTACTTTGCCGCTTCTTCTCGTCCCTCACATCCTTTTGCGAATCATGTCATGCAAAGTGTCATCCAATGCCATGGATGAGGCATCACGTATGTCGTCAACCTTGGAGTTGGTCTTGCCCCTCGGCCTCTTCAACGCCTCGCCATCTCCACCTCCGGCGAACTTGGCCGTCTTCAGGCCTCTCTTCCTTTGAAGTTCACGGTATTGGTCCTTGAACTTAGGGCAATTGTTGATCATAGTCCAACAATGCGTAAGAGTGAATGGCTTGTCATTGTGTCGGGCCTTGAATGCCTCCAAAGATTGAAATGCCTACACCACATGATCATCAACAAGTGAACATGCAAACATGTACAAGGCCGAAGTCTCATGGCGGTAGCAAGAAAAGGGCTAGGAAGAGGAGAGCATACCATGTCCCCAACGCCGAGACCACTCACCGGTCGTGCTTCAACGCTCTCAAATGCGGCTTGATACTTGTTGCACTCTTGTTGGATGAACAACCATCGAATCGAGCCGATGCCACGGTTGCTTTCAAATTGGTAGGGCTCAAACAACTTCCTTTCATGGAATGTTTTGTGGACTCTCGTCCAAAAAACAATACCCTTTTGTTGCGCGCCGGTCCTCGGATCTTGGCTAATCTCCATCCAAGCTTGGCAAATCAACTTGTCCTCATCTTGTGTGTATGAACCCGTGCGAATGCTCTTCCTCTTCTTTTGTGCTTCCGCTCTTTGTGTCAGCTCGTCGATGAACAATGGCTCGCCACTAATATAAACGTCATTGCTTTCTTCTTCATCACCATCACCTTCGACATAGATGTCATCGTCTTCATGCCACGAGTCACCATGGTCGTAGCCAGCACGGTCGTCGGCCTCTTCATCGGCAGTGAGCTGGCCGTGGCCATCCTGACTTTGGGTCTCCTCGGGGTCGTAGATAGGGACGTGCCCACCCTCGTAGATCACTTCCTCCATGAACTGGTCGTAGTAGGGGTCGTCGACCGTTAGCGTTGGTGTTGGCATTCCGTCGAACAAGACGCGGGGGGACGACATGGTGCCGGTAAACGGCGGCCGTGCTTGCTTTCTTTGCATCTCGACGGACGGCCGACCGCCGCTGCTGGACCCAGGGGTGACGTTGAGGTTGATGACGGCCGTGAGGCGCGGTGTGGACGGCGCAAACATGCCAACGTCCGGCGACCCCTCGAAACGGGTCTGGCCGTCGTGCCTTGGCGGAGGAAAGCCGGGCGACAAGGGTGTGGTCCGCGACTGGCAGTGCGGAGGCCGGGCGACCGACGACCTTGTGCTCACCGGACCGACAGCCCCTCCAGAGAAACCGGCCGGACGACAAATGCCAGCCATGAGAAGGGCGTGCGCTTTGTTGACGATGGCCTCCTTCTCCTTGACCTCGGCCTTGTGTCGCGCGGCCTCAATCACAGCACGGTCAGCAGCTCTCTTGGCTGCGGTGATGTTGTTCTTGGCGACCGCCCTCCGGCCCCTCCTCTTCATCGATTCCTTGTCCAACTTGGTGATCTCCTCCGGCGTGCACTTCGACCGCGGCTTCCTTGGCACCTTGCCCTTCTTCTTCTTGGCCATTCCGGGCGGGTTGACGACCAGCCCGCCAGAGTTCGGCTGGGCGTCGGCCATGGACGGGGGAGGGAGTGGGACGGGCGGGATGTGGGAGGGTTTGGGGGGAATGGCGCCAAAGGGGCTGCGGGGAGGTTTTGCTTTGTGTAACCGACAGGCGGGCCAGGGGCGGACAAGCGCGCGTGTCCCACCCGTCTGCGCGCTGTCCGTTTCACCTCAAAACCGGCGCAAACTTGGGCCGGGGATGGGTCGAAAGCGGACACAAAATGGACAAAAGTCCGTTTGCTCCCGCGTGCTGGGCCGCCCGGTTTGTCCGTTTTACCCCAAACGGACGGGGCCGGACAGGATGGGGTCGCGCGGTGGAGTTGGGCTAACGGCATACTTTCTTATTAGTACCAACTTCTTTAGCACTCTTCGGGGCATCTCCAACTCGGACCTCTCAAATCCTCCCAAAATGCCAGGACGAGCAGTCCGGACCAAAAATGAGCATTCAATCAGACTCCACAAAGCTAGCACAAATGACCGGGCTATTCAACACCCCTCAAATCTAGTTCGTATGGGAGCAGATATGGGGACGCTTGGACGCATCCATCACGTCGGATTCGACAGGCCAGACCCATCCCAAATATCTCCAAATTTCCCTCTATCTAGCCCAACTAGTCCTCTTCCTCTCACGTCTTCTGCCTCGTCTGCACCACCCCTTCCCTAGCTCCGTCGTCGTCTCAAACCAGGGCGGACCCAGGATTTAGGTACAGAGGGGGCCAAGCCAAGTTGGTAAAAAAAATCGTGCAATGCAAAAACAAAAAACCCTGTATAGTAATGTTTTGTTCCAACAGTATTAAAACATAGCTAAATTTATATTATTTTAAATTTGCCTCTACAATTGCCAATAAGATCAAAATATAAATAATGTCATCGAAAGATAACCTAGTTCCTATGTAATTCTCTATCTATGAATATTATCATGTAATTTTGGAATAAATCATCTCCTACTGGCTACACTTGGATTGACAACTTCCACGTTAGCCTTATTAACAATTTCAGTTGGTCAAGATGTCGAAATAACATACTTAAAAATTGATTTAATTTTTATAGTGTGTGGCCGTGTTTTTTTCTTCATTACCACATCTTAGATCAGACAATCATAGGAAATTAAAATTGAATTAGCATTGTAGGAACACCATTAAGAAGAATAGAAGAGTAACCAGTGTCATAAATCATCTTGATCCAGTTAATCAATCTCTCTCCAAACCCCTTGGCCTTTAGTGTCTGAATGATTGTATCGTGGCTAAGCATGTCAAAAGCCTTCTGAAAATCCAGTTTCAGCATAATGAGTTCTTGCTTACTTTGGTAGCATTGATGGATATATTCATATGCCCAAGCCAGGCAATCTTGGATGCATCTTTTGTTTAGAAAACCATACTGATTCCTATGAACCATCTTGAGGATATATCCTTGTAACCTGTTGGCCAGCAGCTTAGTGATTATCTTGAGTGTATAGTTCAAAAGGGAGACGGGCCTAAAATCAGATGGGTAAACCGCAACATCCTTCTCGGGAATGAGGGTGATGAAAGAGTAGTAAATCCTTTGGAGATTCACTTTGCCAGAGTGGAGACCCTCTATCCCCATTGATTTTTGTGCTTGTAGCTGACATTCTACAAAGTATGATGAATGAGGCCATGAGAAATGCTTTAGTTCATCCACCTTTGCAGCACAACTCCTCCGCTGAATTCCCCATTATACAGTATGCAGATGATACCGTGCTTGTGGCTCAGGCTGACCACAATCAAATCCAACATATTAAGAACTTGCTCCTGCACTTTGATGAATTCTCTGGGCTGTAGATTAATTATTTCAAATCCACTATGATCTCTATCAATACTCCTGAAGATAAAATGCTGGAATTATCTGCTCTGCTTGGGTGCAAGATTGGATGCTCGCCTCACACATACTGGGGTCTTCCCCTGAGCTCTACCAAACCAAAAGTTGAAGACTTTTTTCCAATGTTGAAGAAAATTTAAAATAGATTACTCAGCTGCTCCACTATGTTATCTTCTGGGGATAAGCTTACCCTGCTTAAGTCAGTCTTTACAAGCATGTCAACCTTTTTCATGTGTACTCTCGTGATTTCAAAGACTGTTCTTAAGCAAATCAACTCATACCTGATGAACTGCTTTTGGAGGAAATATGGATCCCATGACAGAGGAATGGTGTTGATCTCTTGGGATAAAGTGTGCCAACAGAAATCTCATGGAGGTCTGGGAGTTTTAAACCTTCAGGTCCATAATCAAGCTTTGCTTATGAAATTTCTGCAAAAATTTTCAACAAAGAAGACATCCCATGGGTTAATACTATTTGGGAATCATATTACCAAGAGAGTTTACCAGGGGATAGGCTGACGGGATCTTTCTGGTGGAAGTCAATCCTTAAGCTGTTACACACATTCAAAGAACATACAAGGTGCCAAGCGGGGAGAGAAGATATTGTATTTCTTTGGTCAGATAAGTGGATGAACACCCCCCTGATCTCAATGTTCCCTGAACTCCACTCTTTTGCTATCAACCAAGACATTTCTTTGTTCCGAGCTCAGCAACATGAGGATCTTAGTCACATTTTCCATAGACCTTTGTCACTCCAGGCTTTCAACCAATTCAATGAACTACAAGAGATTCTCACAAACATGGTGAATTCAACAGTAAGGGACTCTTGGATGATAAATGGTTCCATGAGAAAATTTTCCTCTATGGCCATGTACAAAGCCATTTCTGGCCCAAGTCAAATGCATAGTATCTTTCAGATGATTTGGAAATCTGCATGCAGGCTGAGACACAAAATTTTCTTCTGGCTTCTGCTGCATGACAGATTAAGCACAAGGAACATGATCAAGCGCAGGAGTATCTATTTGGAGGACTACAACTGTGCACTATGTGCAGAGGCGACTGAGGAAACAAGCACCCATCTTTTCTGGGACTGTCAATTTGCTGGTAGTTGTTAGGATAGGATGTTTCCCAATAGACATAGAGGTACATCTACCTATGATGAGGTCATATTCATTCTGGATAAATCTCCAAAATATTTTGCTATGGAAGTGGTGATTATGGGTTGCTGGAGCATCTGGATGACCAGGAATGACAAAATCTTCAGACAAGCACTGATTCATTATGGAACTTTGAAACACTATCTCAGAGAAGGACTTGAAACTTCTAGCCTCAGTGCAAAGTAGAAAAAAGCAGAGGGGATTATGAAAGTGCAACTATCCCTGGGTGGTTTTGGTAATTCCTAACAACATATAGCTCATTGATCTAATGCCATTTCAAGATAAATATTTCAGGAAAGCTCAATGATTGGCATGGCATGGATGAGAAAAGTGGATCCCTCAAAATGCTAAGGACAAAAGGATTGGCTCAAGCTCAAAGCAAAAGACTCTACATTTTCTATTTTAGTGATCCAAGATCACATTGAGTCTATAGGAAAAGCCAATACTATCAAGGAGGGATGAGGTGTTGCTTAATGGCTTTCTTGCTCAAAATGCTTAGTGATATGCTCCAAAGCCCTCAACTACTTTCTCATATCCACATATGACCTAAACCAAAAGTCAAACTCAGCCCCACCGATTCTTTCTATCCGGCGCCATCGAGTTCAGATGTCATAGCCACTGCCACAAACCCTAGGCAAATCGGTCTCACCACTAGGGATCTCGGTCTCACCGAGATGGGATTGTAATCTCTCGGTTTCCCTTCGTAACGTTTTGGTCAAACCGAGATGAGCGATTGGTCCCACCGAGATTGCAATGCAAACTCTCTGTTTCCCTTTCATAACGTTTAGGTCCCACCGAGATGAGCAAATCGGTCCCACCGAGTTTGTGTAATTGGTCTCACCGAGATTACGTTATGCCCTAACCCTAACCATATCGGTCCTACCGAGTTGCATGTCGGTCCCACCAAAAATCCTAACGGTCACATTATTTGCTAAATCGGTCTGACCGAGTTTGACGATTCGGTCCCACCGAGATTGGCAAGTTGTGTGTAACGGTTAGATTTTGTGTTGAGGATATATATACCCCTCCACCCATTCTTAATTCGTGGAGAGAGCCATTAGAACATGCCTACACTTCCAACCTACATTTTCTGAGAGAGAACCACCTACTCATGTGTTGAGACCAAGATATTCCATTCCTACCATATGAATCTTGATCTCTAGCCTTCCCCAAGTTGCTTTCCACTCAAATCTTCTTTCCACCAAATCCAAATCCTGTGAGAGAGAGTTGAGTGTTGGGGAGACTATCATTTGAAGCACAAGAGCAAGGAGTTCATCATCAACACACTATTTGTTACTTCTTGGAGAGTGGTGTCTCCTAGATTGGCTAGGTGTCACTTGGGGGCCTCCGACAATATTGTGGAGTTGAACCAAGGAGTTTGTAAGGGCAAGGAGATCGCCTACTTCGTGAAGATCTACCGCTAGTGAGGCAAGTCCTTCATGGGCGACGGCCATGGTGGGATAGACAAGGTTGCTTCTTCGTGGACCCTTCGTGGGTGGAGCCCTCCGTGGACTCGCGCAGCTGTTACCCTTCGTGGGTTGAAGTCTCCATCAACGTGGATGTACGATAGCACCACCTATCGGAACCACGACAAAGACATCGGTGTCTCCAATTGCGTTTGAATTCTCCAAACCCTTCCCTTTACATTCTTGCAAGTTGCATGCTCTACTTTCCGTTGCTCATATACTCTTTGCATGCTTGCTTGAATTGTGTTAAGATTGCTTGACTTGTGCTAAGGTAGCTAAAATCTGCCAAAGACTAAAATTGGGAAAAGGATAAGTTTTTATTTGGTCAAGTAGTCTAATCACCCCCCCCCCCTTCTAGACATACTTTCGATCCTACAAGTGGTATCAGAGCCTTGGTCTCCATTTGCTTTGATTTCCATAGCTTTTGGTGGTCATAGCCTTGGATTCACAACCTAGGAGAGTATGGCGTCTAGCGAGGGAAATTATCACCGTAGAGGTCCTTACTTTGATGGTACAAATTTTGCTAGTTGGAAGCATAAGATGAAAATGCATATTCTCGGACATAACCCCGCCGTTTGGGCTATTGTGTGTATTGGCTTGCAAGGTGAATTCTTTGATGGGAGAGAACCGAACCATGAAGCTAGCGTGGATGAGTTGAAGATGCTGCAATACAACGCTCAAGCTTGTGATATCCTCTTCAACGGATTGTGCCCCGAAGAATTCAACAAAATCAGCCGTCTTGAGAATGCAAAGGAAATTTGGGATACTTTGATTGATTTGCACGAAGGTACCGACTCCGTCAAGGAATCCAAGTTGGATGTGCTCCAAAGTCAACTTGACAAGTTCAAAATGAAGGATGGTGAAGGTGTCGCTGAAATGTACTATAGGCTTGCTCTTATCACAAATGAGATTGCGGGCTTAGGAAGTGAAGAGATGACCGACAAGTTCATCATCAAGAAGATCCTAAGAGCTTTGGACGGAAAATATGATACCGTGTGCACATTGATCCAAATGATGCCCAATTACAAATATCTCAAGCCAACCGAAGTCATTGGAAGAATTGTTGCTCATGAGATGTCTCTCAAGGATAAGGAGGAACTTCACAACAAGTCAAGTGGTGCTTACAATGCCTCATGTGAAGCCCCTACATCATCAAGTGAGAAACAAACCTTCAATGAAGAATTGAGATTAATGGTGAAGAACTTCAACAAATTCTACAAGAGTAGAAGCAAAGAGAGAAGCTCCAAGTCAAGGTCCTACAATGACAAAAGATCTTCTAGTCGAGAGCGCAATTGCTACAATTGTGGGAGACCCGGACACTATTCCAATGAGTGTATGGCACCCCACAAAAGAAGAGAAGAATCACCCAAGAGGAGAAGTAGAAGAGAAGAATCACCACCAAGAGAGAGGAGGAGTAGAGATGATCGTTATGAACGAAGAACATCCCAGAGAAGCAAGGATTCGGAAAGGAAGGACAAGTCATCAAGGAGCTACACAAAACGAAGACATCAAGCTCATGTTGGTGAATGGGTATCCGGCTCCGACTCCGACAATCACTCCGAGAGAAGCTATCACTCCGACTCCGAGTATACTCAAGATGAAGGTGTTGGCAGTCTAGCACTTGTGTCAACCAACTCCTACGACATATTTGATTCACCAAATGAAGGACTTGGAAGATGCTTCATGGCTAAACGCCCAAAGGTAACACACCCCGAGTATGTTGATTTCAATAGTGATGAAGATGACTTGCTAGGTGATGATGATTTACTTGTTGACAACTCTAGTGATGAAAACTATGATGAAACGTCAATTAATCATGCTAATCAAGATAAAACGAATGAAAATGATAAGGAGAAGATTGAGCTTCTAACTAAAGAACTAAACACTCTTAAGTTAGCTCATGAAACTATCTTAGAAGATCATCGAGAACTTTTAAGGACTCATGAGAAGTTACGCTTTGAAAAGCTCAACCTTGAGCAAGAGCATGAGTTCTTAAAGGCAATCAATGATGATCTCCATAAGAAAAGTTCATCTTACATTGCCAAGCGTTTACTCTTATCAACTTACATGCCTCAAGTCAAGTCCATTAACAAGAACAAGAAGGATTCTTCCTCTAGTAGTAACAATAATCATGCTAAATCCAATGTTGTTGCTTCTAGTAGTTCTCTTGATTCCACTAATGATTCTCTTAGCCAAGTTACACTTGAGCAAGAAAACAACTTATTGAAGGGAATTATAGAGAAAGGTGTTTACAAGAGCCTTGCCGGGAGTAAGAAATTTGAGGAAATTGTACGCAAGCAAGGAAGGCACCGGAAGAACCAAGGTGTTGGTTTTGAATGAAAGTTCAATGCCAATGGAGTTGAGTGGGAAGAAGATCAATATCCCAAGACGAAGTTTGTTCCTCAACAAGATAAATATGATCCTACTTCCTTCAAGGGGACACACGCTCAAGATGATCTTCCACCACAAGACCACAAGCAAAAAGGCAAGGACAAGCTTCAAGAGGAGATTGATGCATTCGAAGAAGCTCCTAAGGCCTTGGTCAAGTGGGTTCCCAAGACTACGTCAAGTTCTAATTCATCAAGTATGACTACAACTCCAAGGATTCCCATCAAGATGATGTGGATCCTGAAGAAGAAGAACTAGAGAGTTCTTTAGGGTGACTTCGCCAACATATTTCACTCATATCATTTTTGGCAACAACAAGTGCAATCAACTTCCACATCTTGCACTAGTTCAAGGAGTCACAAACCCTCTTGTTAGTAAGACAAGGGACAAGGTAACCTAATGCTTTCATAGACATCATCTTGTGTGTGCATCACTCTATGTCTATGGATATCCTTGTTTGTTCCTTGTGGGACTAACCCGTGTAGGTATTGAAAGTGCAACTCACTCTAAAGGATTGCTCCAAATGATCTACATCAACATTGAGCATCCACATATTCAACACCTACATGAAGTCATCATCGACAAAACCCAAGGTTAGTTCATCCCTCAATAGGAGGAATCTCACATCTAGGGGGAGCTTAACTCTAAGAATTGAGTCAAAGCAACTCTAATGGTCTGAACACTTCAATGCATTATGTAAAAGTGGTAACCCCACTTGAGCTTAAACGATGAGTATGACCTACGCTCACCAAGATCAATCTAGGAGAGGAACATCTACGAGAGTAGGGATTGCATCTACATACCCTTGTAGATCGGTAAGCGGAAGCGTTAAGAAACATGATCAACGTAGTCGAACGTCTTCGCGATCCAATCACGATCCATCTAGCGAACTCCGAACAAAATGCCAAATGGATGGCACCTTCGCATTCAACACACGCACGGCTTGATGATGCCTTCACCTCCTCGATCCAGCGAGCGATGGTGAAGTAGTAGCTCAAGTCCTCCGGCAGCACAACAGCATGGTGGCGGTGGTGGTTGAGAAATCTCAGCAGAGCTTCGCTAAGCACTACAAAGAAGAAGATGGCTATGATGGAGAGGAGGAGCAGCGCCGTGGCACGTATAGATGTGTATGGGTGTGGCTGCCCTCTCTTCCCTCCTCTATATATAGGGTGGTGGTGGGAGGGGCGCCCCTAGATCCCATCTAGGGGTGGCGGCCACCAAGGGGGAAACCCTAGAAGGGTTTGGTGAAAGCACAAGTGCTCCCTGGGTGATTTTGGTAATTCATGACAATGTATCTCTTGTTGGACTAATACCTTTACCTAGTGCTGAAAGTGCAACTATCCCTAGGTGGTTTTGGTAATTCCTAACAACATATAGCTCATTGAGCTAACATCATTCCAAGATGAATATTTCAGGAAAAGCTCAATGAATGGCATGGCATGGATGAGAAAAGTGGATCCCTCAAAATGCTAAGGATAAAAGGATTGGCTCAAGGTCAAAAGCTCAAGACTCTACATTTTATATTTTAGTGATCCAAGATCACATTGAGTCTATAGGAAAAGCCAATACTATCAAGGAGGGATGAGGTGTTGCTTAATGAGTTTCTTGCTCCACGGTGCTTAGTGATATGCTCCAAAACCCTTAACTACTTTCCCACATCCACATATGACCTAAACCCAAAAGTCAAACTCGGCCCTACCGATTCTTTCTATCCGGCGCCACTGAGTTCAGATGTCATAGCCACTGCCACAAACCCTAGGCAAATCGGTCTCACCGATAGGGATCTCGGTCTCACCGAGATGGGATTGTAATCTCTCTGATTCCCTTCGTAACGTTTCGGTACCACCGAGATGAGCGATCGGTCCCACCGAGATTGCAATGTAAACTCCCTGTTTCCTTTTCATAACATTTCGGTCCCACCGAAATGAGCGAACCGGTCCCACCGAGTTTACTGACCAACTCTCTGGTTAGCTTATTACCAAAATCGGTCCCACCGAGTTTGTGTAATTGGTCTCACCGAGATTACGTTATGCCCTAACCCTAACCATATTGGTCCTACCAAGTTGCATGTCAGTCCCACCAGAAATCCTAGCGGTCACTAGATTTGCTAAATCGGTCCGACCGAGTTTCTCAATTCGGTCCCACCGATTTTTGTAAGTTGTGTGTAACGGTTAGATTTTGTGTGGAGGATATATATACCCCTCCACCTCCTCTTCATTCGTGGAGAGAGCCATCAGAACAAACCTACACTTCCAACTTGTTGTTTCTGAGAGAGAACCACCTACTCATGTGTTGAGGCCAAGATATTCCATTCCTACCATATGACTCTTGGTCTCTAGCCTTCCCCAAGTTGCTTTCCACTCAAATCTTCTTTCCACCAAATCCAAATCCTGTGATAGAGAGTTGAGTGTTGGGGAGACTATCATTTGAAGCACAAGAGCAAGGAGTTCATCAACAACACACCATTTGTTACTTCTTGGAGAGTGGTGTCTCCTAGATTGGCTAGGTGTCACTTGGGAGCCTCCGACAAGATTGTGGAGTTGAACCAAGGAGTTTGTAAGGGCAAGGAGATTGCCTACTTCGTGAAGATC
Organism: Triticum aestivum; assembly: GCF_018294505.1. Taxonomy (NCBI): domain Eukaryota; kingdom Viridiplantae; phylum Streptophyta; class Magnoliopsida; order Poales; family Poaceae; genus Triticum; species Triticum aestivum. Next base: position 177,393,660 of record NC_057804.1, read on the forward strand.
TACCCTAGTGAGGCAAGTCCTTCATGGGCGACGGCCATGGTGGGATAGACAAGGTTGCTTCTTCGTGGACCCTTCCTGGGTGGAGCCCTCCGTGGACTCGCGTAGCCGTTACCCTTCGTGGGTTGAAGTCTCCATCAACGTGGATGTACGATAGCACCACCTATCGGAACCACGACAAAAACATCCGTGTCTCCTATTGCGTTTGCACTCTCCAAACCCTTCCCTTTACATTCTTGCAAGTTGCATGCTTTACTTTCCGCTGCTCATATACTCTTTGCATGCTTGCTTGAATTGTGTTAAGATTGCTTGAATCGTGCTAAGTTGCTAAAATCTACCAAGAACTAAAATTGGGAAAATGCTAGATTTTTATTTGGTCAAGTAGTCTAATCACCCCCTCTAGACATACTTTCGATCTTACAAGTGGTATCAGAGCTTTGTTCTCCATTTGCTTTGATCTCCATAGCTTTTGGTAGTCATAGCCTTGGTTTCACAACCTAGGAGAGTATGGCGTCTAGCGAGGGAAATTACCACCGTAGAGGTCCTTACTTTGATGGTACTGACTTTGCTAGTTGGAAGCATAAGATGAAAATGCATATTCTTGGACATAACCCCGCCATTTGGGCTATTTTGTCTATTGGCTTGCAAGGTGAATTCTTTGATGGGAGAGAACCGAACCATGAAGATACCGCGGAAGAGTTGAAGATGCTGCAATACAATGCTCAAGCTTTTGATATCCTCTTCAACGGATTATGCCCCGAAGAATTCAACAAAATCAGTCGTCTTGAGAATGCAAAGGAAATTTGGGATACTTTGATTGATATGCATGAAGGTACCGACTCCGTCAAGGAAACCAAGTTGGATGTGCTTCAAAGTCAACTTGACAAGTTCAAAATGATGGATGGTGAAGGTATCGCTGAAATGTACTATAGGCTTGCTCTTATCACAAATGAGATTGTCGGCTTAGGAAGTGAAGACATGACCAACAAATTCATCATCAAGAAGATCCTAAGAGCTTTGGACGGAAAATATGATACCGTGTGCACATTGATAAATGATGCCCAATTACAAAGATCTCAAGCCAACAAAAGTCATTGGAAGAATTGTTGCTCATGATATGTCACTCAAGGATAAGGAGGAGCTCCATAACAAGTCAAGTGGTGCTTACAAAGCCTCATGTGAAGCTCCCACTTCATCAAGTGAGAAACGAACCTTCATTGAAGAATTGAGCCTAATGGTGAAGAACTTCAACAAGTTCTACAAGAGTAGAAGCAAGGAAAGAAGTTCCAAGACAAGGTCCTACAATGACAAATGATCTTCTAGTCGTGAGCGTAATTGCTACAATTGTGGAAGACCTGAACACTATTCCAATGAGTGTACGACACCGTACAAAAGAAGAGAAGATTATCCAAAAAGAAGAAGTAGAAGAGAAGAATCACCATCAAGAGAAAGAAGGAGTAGAGATGATCGTTATGAACTAAGAACATCCCAGAGAAGCAAGGATTCGGAAAAGAAGGACAAGTCATCAAGGAGATACACAAAACAAAGACATCAATCTCATTTTGGTGAATGGGTATCTGGCTCCGACTCTGACAATCACTCCGAGAGAAGCTATCACTCCGACTCCGAATATACTCAAGATGAAGGTGTTGCCGGTCTAGCACTTGTGTCAACCAACTCCTACGACATATTTGATTCACCAAATGAAGGACTTGGAAGATGATTCATGGCTAAAGGCCCAAAGGTATCACACCCCGAGTATGTTGATTTCAATAGTGATGAAGATGACTTGTTAGGTGATGATGATTTACTTGTTGACAACTCTAGTGATGAATACTATGATGAAACATCAATTAATCACGCTAATCAAGATAAAACGAATGACAATGATAAGGATAAGATTGAGCTACTAACTAAAGAACTAAACACTCTTAAGTTAGCTCATGAAACTATCTTAGGAGATCATCGAGCACTTTTAAGGACTCATGAGAAGTTACACTTTGAAAAGCTCAACCTTGAGAAAGAGCATGAGTTCTTAAAGGCAATCAATGATGATCTTCGCAAGAAAAGTTCTTCTTACATTGCCAAGCGTTTACTCTTATCTACTTACATGCCTCAAGTCAAGTCTAGTAACAAGAACAAGAAAGATTCTTCCTCTAGTAGTAACAATAATCATGCTAAATCCAATGTTGTTGCTTCTAGTAGTTCTCTTGATTCAACTAATGATTCTCTTAGCCAAGTTACACTTGAGCAAGAAAATAGTTTATTGAAGGGAATTATAGGAAAGGTGTTTACAAGAGCCTTGCTGGGAGTAAGCAATTCGAGGAAATTGTACGCAGGAAAGGAAGGCACCGGAAGAACCAATGTGTTGGTTTTGAACGAAAGTTCAATGCCAATGGAGTTAACTGGGAAGAAGATCAATACCCCAAGATAAAGTTTGTTCCTCAACAAGAGAAGTATGATCCTACTTCTTGCAAAGGGACACAAGCTCAAGATGATCTTCCACCACAAGATCACAATCAAAAAGGAAAGGATAAGCTTCAAGAGGAAATTGATGCATTTGAAGAAGCTCCTAAGACCTTGGTCAAGTGGGTTCCCCAGACTACATCAAGTTCTACTTCATCGAGTACAACTACAACTCCAAGGATTCCCATCAAGATGATGTGGATCCCGAAGAAGAAGAACTAGAGAGTTCTTGAGGGTGACTCCTCCAATAAACTTTACTCTTATCACTTTGGCAAGGACAAGTGCAATCAACTTCCACATCTTGCACTAGTTCAAGGAGTCACAAACCCTCTTGTTGGTAAGACAAGGGACAAGGTAACCTAATGCTTTCATGGACATCATCTTGTGTGTGCATCACTCTATGTCTATGGATATCCTTGTTTGTTCCTTGTGGGACTAACCCGTGTAGGTATTGAAAGTGCAACTCACTCCAAAGGATTGCTCCAAATGATCTACATCAACATTGAGCATCCACATCTTCAACACCTACATGAAGTCATCATCGACAAAACCAAAGGTTAGTTCATCCCTCTTAGGGGGGATCTCACATCTAGGGGTAGCTTTACTCCAAGAATTGAGCTAAAGCAACTCTAATGGTGTGAACACAACAATGCTTTATGTAAAAGTGGTAACCCCACTTGTGCTTAAACGATGAGTATGACCTATGATCAAATGTTCTCATTTGACTCCTAAGTCAATATACTCATATATACATGACCTAGTCATCGCCAATTGCTTGATAGATGCTAGAAATGTTTGTGCATGCTTTGTCACACATTTCATTTTCCATTTTATTGTGTGAGCATGTTGGTTTCATATTTTACTCATTTGAGGACATCCACTTGTTGCTTTGGTTGTTTGGCTTCTTTTTCTTTTTCCAAGTGGATGGACAAGAATGCCTAAGAACCTTCTCTAGCTATCTATGCTTTTCTTGTCTCAAACTCTATTCATGCTACATCACAAAGTTTGATCAAGTCAGATTCGAACCACTCTGTGCGAGGAGCACTCAGAGTCCCCGATTCGTCATAGACTTAAACTTCCAAAACCTCTTTGTGCATTTTGGTCTGACCGATTCAACCTTTTCGGTCATAGATCACTAAGTTGATCTAGGTTTTCAATCTCGGTGAAACCGATTTGAACTTTTTGGTCACACCGAGTTGCAGTAACTGCTTGCAGTAATGCATCTCGGTGCCACCGAGTTGTTCCACTCGGTCACACCGACAGGGACATGCTATATATAGCCCCGGGCTAAAATTTGGAAACTTTTCCGAAACCCTTCACCCGTACATAGCCTGCTCTGCCTCTTTGGGTCTCTGGATCGTCCTCCTCGTCGCCAGCGACCTCCTGCCGCTCGTATCCGCCGCCATCAACGGGATTCTACTCCGCCGTTCCTGCCGTAGCAAATCCATCGCTGCATTAGGGTATGGATTTGAACTTTGTGCTATTCCTAACTCCGATTCCTAGCACATTGCATTGCCATGAATCTTGCCACGTTTGAAATCTTCCTATCCAGCGAAACTACTCCGTAGATTAGTTTTGGATTGAAAATTTAGGGTTAGGTTTCCGCCGAATTCATCTCAGACCGTCCGAGTTGTAGAAATCGGTCTCACCGATTTGGCTCAGGCCATTGCACATGTGATTCTCGGTCTGACCGAGAATTGCAAATCGGTGTGACCGAGTTCGATTCTTTGTGAAACCCTAGCATTCTCGATACCACCGAACTGTGACTCGGTCTGACCGAGTTCACTAGTTTAGGTTCCAAAAGTTGCTTCGGTGTCACCGAGTTTACAGATCATTAGCTCCGAAATGCTTTCTGTGGAAAACTAAAACCAAGTTTTTGACTCAATTTTTATAACCTCTATGCTTTGTGATGCTCATCCACTCTACCTCGTCTACATCTATTCACAGGGTATGCTGTCAGAGTTTGCATCATGTCATATCAGAGTGACAGTCAGAACAAGTCTGAGGAGCAAGTTCACATGAGTGAGGGCACTAGTCCCTCCAGCAGTTATGATGATGGCAGCAGGAGCACACCCAGCAATTTTCCCAAGGCAGCCACCAGGACCAGAAAGAAGAAAACCTCAGATTCGGAAGATGAGGACTATGTGGCTGTTGAGGATGAGGCCACCTCAAAGAAGAAGGTACTAAAGAAGGAATATGGCACAACTGCGTCCACTAAGCCAGGAATGCAAAAGAAGGCACCTGCAAGGAGAATTCCCACTACCAAACCTAGGAAGGTTGCCACTGGTTAAACCATGAAGTTCACCATTGAGTCTGACGATGAAGCTGTTGGCCAAGATAAGAAGAAGAAGAGAGTCAGAACTACTGCTGCCAAAGTACCTGGCAAGCCCTCTATGAGGAGAGACTTTGAAGAAGAAGAAGAAGAGGTTGCTGCACTAGCACCTAAAGCTCAGAAGTTGATGGGAGATGCTATAAGATCAGGGGCTGCTCCATCTAAGCCAAAAGATGCTCCCAAAGCTGCTGCTCCTAAGCCCAAGTCTGCACCTAAGAGGAATACCAGGAGTATTCCAGCCGAAGAGAAGAACAAGGCCCCAGTGCCTGAAGTTGCTGAAGAAGAAGATGAATATTCACTTGTCTTGAGAAAGTTGAAGCCCAAGATTCCTGATCATAATGATGCTCATCCAGTTGCAGAAGATATGAAGCTCAGGAAGGATGCAGTTCTGAGACTCTGGAGACAAATTGATCCCTATGCTGTGAGAAGAAGAACTGCAGTGGACTACAGGTTCCACACTAAGGAACAACAAGATTTCTATGAGACAGTGTTGCTTGACAAGAAGCCCATAGTATGTGACATGAGATGGGTTGACTGGGATTACATTAAGAAGAATGAAGAGCACTATCCAGGAGTGTATGACAACTTCAAGTCTTGTGGAGTAGATGACTTTGTTGGCCATAAGCTCACAAAGTGGAATGATGAACTTATTATGCAGTTTTACTCCACAACTCATTTCTACCCAGATGGGAAGATAGTCTGGATGTCTGAGGGTACCAGGTACCAATCAACAGTTGAGGAATGGTCTGAGTTGATAAATGCTCCAAAGGAGACCGAGGATGACTTGGATGTCTATGCCAAGAAGAAGAAATACCACAACTCCATGGCTCACATGTACAGAGAGATCCCAGATGCTGCACTAGAGACACATAAGTTTGGAACTGTACATTACCTGTTGTCAGGACTGCCTACTATTAACTGGATCTTAAGGCACACTTTGCTGCCCAAGTCAGGTGATCACAAGATGATTAGAGGCCATGCAATTAACTTGCTGCATATATTTGATGTGCCTCAGAAATTCAAATTCATGAGCTTGATTGTGGAAACAATCAAAAGGACTGCTGCTGATCAGAAGAGGAGTTGTGGGTATGCCCCACACATTCAGGAGCTTGTAAACTCCAAGATGGGCACTGACACATGTCTTTTGGACAAGGAGCACTTGGCCATCTACCCTAATTTCGAGGACAACAACATTTTGATGGATGAAAATGAACCATCATCTGTGCAAGCACAAGAGAAGAAAGAGAAGGCAAGGGCAGAGAAGGCTGCTAAGATGCCAACTGTTGAAGAGGCATCTCAGATATTCCAGAAGAGAGAGCAAGATCAGCTTGGCTACTTGACTGCCTCCACCTTGAGGATTGAGAAGGGATTGGCCACCCTGACTCAAAACCGGGAGAGCTTGGAGAGAATCATAGAGCAGAAGTTTTATGCTCTTGATGTCAAAGTTACGGAGATCCAAACTGTAGTTGAGCAACTTCAGGAGGATGTGGAGGAGAAGAAGGGCAAGTCTACCATTGATGCTTTTGCTAGAGTGCCCAGAGGACAGAGATCTGCTATAGTGCCTGTTCCAGACATCAGAGCTACATCATCTGCACTAGCTACAACTTCAGTGCCTCCAGCTCCAGTACCCACTCCACCAGCTCCAGCTACATCAACAGAAGACTTCGTCCGCGGAGCCATCTCTACACCATCACATGAAGACCAAGCCTGAGAGTCGTTTAGCACTATGCATTTTTTGTGAACTTTTTGGTAACTTGTTGCCAAAGGGGGAGAAAAATGTATAGATCATAGGCTTCGAGAGAGAGAGAGTGTTGCTTTTGATCTCTCTTGTTTCTTTTGGTGGTTGAACTATGTTATTTGTGTGCTTGATACATTATGCTTTTGTGATACTTGGATGATCATGTGTTTGATCATATGCTATGCCACATTAATGCTTGTTGGATGATATTATCTATTATCTTCTCATATGATCATTCACTTTGCTTGGTGATGAGTGCATGTGTTTAATTATTATCATTTTGAGTGCTCCACCAAGATGTATGTGACATGGAAGAGTAACCCATGATCCTAACTCATTGTGCATTTTCAGTCCAAAACAAATTTTAAATAATGCACCAATTTAGGGGGAGCTCTTACTTTTCACATACTTCTCAAAGCGACAGTGTTTTTCAATCTTATTATCATTTGTCAAAGCTTTGTTCTATATGTTGTCATCAATTACCAAAAAAGGGGGAGATTGAAAGTGCAACTATCCCTGGGTGGTTTTGGTAATTCCTAACAACATATACCTCATTGAGCTAATGCCATTTCAAGATATATATTTCAGGAAAGCTCAATGATTGGCATGGCATGGATGAGAAAAGTGGATCCCTCAAAATGCTAAGGACAAAAGGATTGGCTCAAGCTCAAAGCACAAGACACTACATTTTCTATTTTAGTTATCCAAGATCACATTGAGTCTATAGGAAAAGCCAATACTATCAAGGAGGGATGAGGTGTTGCTTAATGGCTTTCTTGCTCAAAATGCTTAGTGATATGCTCCAAAGCCCTCAACTACTTTCTCACATCCACATATGACCTAAACCAAAAGTCAAACTCGGCCCCACCGATTCTTTCTATCCGGCGCCACTGAGTTCAGATGTCATAGCCACTGCCACAAACGCTAGGCAAATCGGTCTCACCGATAGGGATCTCGATCTCACCGAGATGGGATTGTAATCTCTCTGTTTCCCTTCGTAACCTTTCGGTCAAACCAAGATGAGCGATCGGTCCCATCGAGATTTCAATGCAAACTCTCTGTTTCCCTTTCGTAACATTTCAGTCCCACCGAGATGAGTGAATCGGTCCCACCGAGATGAGCGAATTGGTCCCACCGAGTTTGTGTAATCGGTCTCACCGAGATTATGTTATGCCCTAACACTAACCATATCGGTCCCACCAAAAATCCTGATGGTCACATTATTTGCTAAATCAGTCTGACCAAGTTTGATGATTCGGTCCCACCGAGATTGGCAAGTTGTGTGTAACAGTTAGATTTTGTGTGGAGGCTATATATACCCCTCCACCCACTGTTCATTCATGGAGAGAGCCATCAGAACATGCCTACACTTCCAACCTACATTTTTTGAGAGAGAACCACCTACTCATGTTGAGACCAAGATATCCCATTCCTACCATATGAATCTTGATCTCTAGCCTTCCCCAAGTTGCTTTCCACTCAAATCTTCTTACCACCAAATCCAAATCCTGTGAGAGATTTGAGTGTTGGGGAGACTATCATTTGAAGCACAAGAGCAAGGAGTTCATCATCAACACACCATTTGTTACTTGTTGGAGAGTGGTGTCTCCTAGATTGGCTAGGTGTCACTTGGGAGCCTCCAACAAGATTGTGGAGTTGAACCAAGGAGTTTGTAAGGGCAAGGAGATCGCCTACTTCGTGAAGATCTACCCTACTGAGGCAAGTCCTTCGTGGGCGACGACCATGGTGGGATAGACAAGGTTGCTTCTTCGTGGACCCTTCATGGGTGGAGCCCTCCGTGGACTCGCGTAGCAGTTACCCTTCGTGGGTTGAAGTCTCCATCAACGTGGATGTACGATAGCACCACCTATCGGAACCACGACAAAAACATCCGTGTCTCCTATTGCGTTTGCACTCTCCAAACCCTTCCCTTCACATTCTTGCAAGTTGCATGCTTTAATTTCCGCTGATCATATACTCTTTGCATGCTTGCTTGAATTGTGTTAAGATTGCTTGAATCGTGTTAAGTTGCTAAAATCAGCCAAGAACTAAAATTGGGAAAAGGCTAGATTTTTATTTGGTCAAGTAGTCTAATCACCCCCCCTCTAGACACACTTTCTATCCTACAGATTACCCGTTGGGTAGTACAACACCTTTAATTTCCTCAATGTTTCCCAAAACTAGTGTAGGCTAATGTGCTTGGGACGAGTCTTTGTCTTGTATTTGTATTTTATTTATATTAATATAGAAAATACCATAGAATGATTGTTCTATGGTCTCGGCTCAAAAAAATTAGCATTGCAGATCACACCATCAAAATAATTAAAATTGAATGTGCAATTTTGACACATATAAAGTGAGAATTCGGAGGGATTAGTAGACAATCGATAGTGCTAACCTTGGAGCTGAACGACTAGAGAATTGAAAGGGTGTACCTATACAATGATTTGCGTGTCACACAGCTGGTGTCACCTGATTTAATTGACTTCACGAGGATGAAGGGCAGGAGGACGCGCCCGCTAGCAGAGCTAATGGGCTCAGGTCACACGTTAATCATGCCGAGGCCTTTTCTTAAGGAAACAACAGAGGGGCTAGCATGCTATGATCATGCTTCTTTTCAGATTTCATACTCTCCATTGCAGTTCGTGGCGGGGGGAGGGGGCAGTATGTCTTTTATCCAATCTGGTCGCTAATTACTCGTAGGTTCCTGAACATTTGTCGATCGTTAGGGGAGGCCAGGCCATCCTCGCCCCCCTTACCTCCGCCACTGTCTCAAACTCACAGTGCCGCCATCGCTGGCCCCAAACCACAATGTTGGTGTCCGCTTTTCATCTGTTTGGGTCAGTTGCCTACTCGGCGTTCGCCCAGTTTGAGATTTGGGTCGGCAGTGCACTCAACGCGCTGACCCATTTCATGTCTGCACGTAAAATTTGAAAAAAGGCCCACAGTCATAGTTCATGCCAGTGGCCATGTCATCGCCCAAAGTTCTTGCCGGCACCATGCCAGCGCCGACATACAATGCCAGCATCAGAAAGCACCACACAGTTCGGCTGGCGCACTTGCCAGCAGCCGGCACACATGTCAGCACACAAAAAGGGGCGGGAATTCGACCACACCATCACGGGTGTGGTCATGCCAGCACACTAGCCAACATACAAAAAGGATGGCGCTCGCCGCCATAGGTCACTAGTCGTCGAACTTGAGCATGTCATCATGCATCTTCTCGAACCACGGCCTCTTCCTTGGCGACACAGTGTTGAGATCCAGCTTCATGATCTCCACCCCAGTCATCATGCTCGCGAGAGCCAATTCTTTCGCCTTGGTCTTGGCATTGGCGTCCTCGATCTCTAGCATCTTGGCTTGCTTCTCTGCATCCATCTCAAGCATCTTGGCTTGCTTCTCTGCATCCATCACAAGCCTCCTCCTTTGGATCTCCATGAAGACGTTCATTTGTTCTTCATTGTATCATCGGCGCTCCTCCTCCCTTGAGTCCTTCTTGCTCATCATTCCATCCACGCTTGCGATCAAGGAATTCGACGCCGCATCCTGCTTGTCCTCCTTCTTGGAGTTGGTCTTCCCCCGCGGTCGTGGCTTCTCGCCGTCTTCCTCCTCCACGACCCTCTTCCCCCACGTGACTTGAGGGAGGCATATTGTGCCTTGAACTTCTCCTCGTCTTTGATGACCCTCCAACAATGGGAGAGATTGAAGAACTTGCCATCATGTCGGACCTTGAATGCCTCCAAAGATTGGAATGCCTACAAATGTATTGCATGCAAGCATATTGGAAAAATGGATATGGAAATGTGCATGCAAACATAAACAAAATGACACAAAAGAGGGCCGCTTGCATACCATGTCTTGCATGACGGTGCCTCTCACGGGGCGGGCCTTGATGCTCTCAAGAGTGGCACAAAACTTGTTGCACTCTTGTTGGATCACCCTCCATCCCTTCGAAATGGACACCCACCCACGCGTGCTTTGCATTTGATACGTCAGAAACTTCTTGCGCTCATGGAACTCACGGTGAACACGGATCCAAAAGGTTGATGCCTTTTGTTCGGTGCTGACCTTGGGGTCTTGCCCAATGTCCCTCAAATACTCACAAAGGAGCTTGTCCTCGCCCTCGTGTATGCCTTCGTCCGCTTGCTCTTCCGCTCCGGCTTCGCCCCGGCTGCTTGGTTGGCGATCTCGTCCTGGAACAAAGGCTCCCCTTTGATGTCCAACTCATCCTCTTCCTCTTGTTCTTTGTCCTCCGGAAACTCGTGGTCGAGTAGGAAGCCGTCCAGGTCCAGGCCGACCTGATCATGCATGAAGGCCACCTGATCTTGATCAAAGGTGGATGGCATTAACACCCCTCGGCCGTCCTGGCTTTGTGTCTCTTAGGTATCATAGCCGGCCCCGGCGGAACCGCCAGCGGCCGCTGCACCACCCTCGAAGATGATGTTTTGCATTTAGTCGTCGCCGACCAGCATTCTGTCGAACAGGTTGCGTGCGCCCAGCAGCACATCGGCTGGCATGTGCCACGCACGTTTCCTCGCGCCTCCGGATGACGAGTCACGGGTCACCGGTGTGGCGTTGAGGTCGATGGGCGCGGGCGCGGAAGGCGCCACCACGCTCACCTCGGGCGAGCACTCCCCGGAGAGTCGGGAGGCCTGCGGGTAGACGTGGAAGCCGAGTATCGGCTGCGTCGCCGATGCACGGGGAGAGTCGGGCAGCACCATCCGAGGGAACGCGGATGAGCCGGTGCTGGCCGCGACCACAATGGCGTTGACGAGGCCGTGCTGGCCAGGATTTAACCCTAGCAGAATTAGTGCCTCCCTCATTGCCGCCGTGATGCGGGCGTTGGTGGCCTCCTGCTACGTGCGGCTTTGTCCCTCGCGTCCGCCGCGTGCCTCCGACCCTTTCTCTTTGCCGACTCCCTTGCCCGCTCTTCGGGCGTCAGCTTCTTCTTCGGCTTGGGCGTGGCGACGTTCTTGCGGGGGTGGGGGGGGGCGAGGCTTTCCTTTGCCGAAGGGGGCAGTCGTCATGCCGGACGAGGCGAGGGAGGCGAGGCCGGCGGCGGTGTCGAGGTCATCGTCCATGACAGGCGGCGGGAGCGCGCGTGAGCGGAAGGGTTTTTGGGGGAAATGGAGGGAAATGGTGGAGGCTGCCACCGACCAGCGGGCCAGGGGTAGGAGAAGGCGAGTGTGCACGCGTCCGTCTCGTGTCCGCGCTGACACAAATCTGGCTCAAAGATGGGTTGGGAATGGGTTGACAGGCGGATGAAAAGTGGACGCGCATCCATTTGGGTCAGCGCGTTGGGCCGACTTTTCTATCCGCGCCGACCCAAACAGACGCCCGCAGACAAAATGGGTCGCCGCGTTGGAGTTGCTCTTACCGCCATCAGTACATCCTATTCCTCTGAACATACATCTCGCCAGTTATGTGTCTGAGATGTTTTTTTATTCTAGTTACTAAGCAAAGGATGGATTTATTGAATGATGACTATGAAAACAAGGATTGAAAAATTCATATACAAAGAGTTCTTCAATTTGGATGACGAAGATGCTGAAATATGATGATGATGATGATGAACATCCAAATGAAGGAGAAAGTGGAGCATGTTCCCAGCTTTAAGGGGTCGATAAAGGGCATGAGAGTTGTTCTCCAGGATATGATTGTTGGCATATGGATTCTCTACAATGCCTACTTCAAATAGGACCCAACATACCATGATGCTTTTCTTCGACGCCGCTTTTGAATGAGCAAACATTTGTTCTTGCGCACTATGAATGTCATGGAGGAATATGATCCTTACTTTAAGCTGAGGGTGTCTCCAACACTGACTAGTAAACGAACAATGCAAATGTCCATTTTTATGTTCGGATGTGGTTCGCGGACATGATGTGGGAGGTAGCCATCCAATGCTATTCACAAATTAATCCTGTTGGGAGGAAAGAGAGTAGAGGGGCCTATGCATATGGTGAGATATTGTGGTGTGGTGTCCGTTTGAGAGGACGGAGAGGAGAGGGGGGCATGCATCTGCAGAGAGAGAAAAGAGAGGAGGACCATGCGGGGGCTTTTTGTTGATCAATTGCATGTCCGGACTCCCGCATAACTCCGCCAGTTTAGTTCTGATCTGCGGGAAAACATACATACAGACCACTTCGCGGAACGATAGGGGTCCCAACTAGATGACAAGAGATGACACAAGTGGTCCACACACTACAATCCGGACATATACCAGAGCTTTGTGGGTCTCCTTTGGACATGCCCTGAGGAACGATTGTTGCCGGCAACTCTTCTTCTCTCCTTTGCAGAAATGCATGCCTGCTCTCAGGATGCTTCCATACGATAAAGTAATAAATTCCGCCGATGTTGAAACCTATATGGGGGAGAGCACATGCCTTAAGGGCATGTTTAATTTTGCCCACACAATGGTAAAGGTGTTGGTACCAGAGTACCTTTCAAAACCAAATGTTGAGGACACACAAATGTTATTATCAATTGGAGCATTAAGGGCATGTTTTGTTACCTACGTCACCACAAAACAAGCCAAGTGGGTGCAAGAAAATCATGTTTGGTACCATACAAGGGGGTCTGGCTCAGATGCGCATGAACCTTTAAGAAGCCCACAGCCTGGCTCGCTAGGCACGCTCGGATCGACCGTTTCCAACAAGCTAGGCTGAGTCGAGCCCAATGACGACGGTGAAATCATCGGTATCTAGTAGTAGGAGGCGCTTCTCCCCTTCTTCCTGGCCTCCATCTCGTCCTCCTTATCTCAGCCATGCCCCCCATCCTCATCGGCGGCTCCAAAGCTGGTAAGCAACATACAACTGCCCTCCTATGTTCATTCGCTAGGTATGCTGTAGGGTAGATTTGGCCATTTCTTACTGAAATGTCGATGTCTAGATCGGTTTGGGCGAACGGACGAAGCTTGCTATTTAGTCAGTAGCACTCATACTTATGATTCAGGCCTATCTCATGTTGATTTACCAGAGAGCAGTTCGTCAGAGTCAAAATCCTGTCATTAGGTATGGTATCCGACATAGGTAGAGGATGGCCGATCTGAACTACATCCACAATAGCAACGACATAGAGGTTGTTAACATGCTTCGATTGCGAAGAACACCTTTGGCATGCTTGTGAAGACGTTTAGGAATACGGGGCTACTAGCTAGAAGATAACATGCACACCTTCGTGGAAGTGCAAGTTGCCATGTTTCTTCATATCGTCAGTCATAATCAGAGGTTCAAGGTTATTCACAACACCTTCAGGAGACCCAATGAGACAATTTACAGGTATTTCAAGCAAGTCTTGTATGCTATTGGGGAACTGAGGGCAAAGATGATCAAGCCACGCACCAACCAAAGATGGTATTCGTATTTGAAAGTGAGCACTACTCGTATTTCATTTCATAACATGTTTGCAATGTTGTCATACATACATAGGAATATGTTTTTATGGTATCACATGATTTGTATATTGGTGCCATAGATGATACTCCTATAACTGCTAGAGTGCCGAAGACACAAGATGCAGCATACAGGGGGTAGAAAGCACTATACAAAGAAGAATATGCTTGTTGTTGTTGAGTTCGACCTGAAGTTCACATATGTGTTACCTAGATGGGAGGATCATTCCATGATGCTAACATACTTGCTAATAACATCACAAGACCTAATGGCATTAGTATCCCTGATGGCAGTTTCTACCTTAGAGATGCTAGCTATGCATGTCGGTATGGTGTTCTTTTACCCATCAGGAAAACTAGGTACCATGTGAACGAGTCCTCTTCTAGGAACAATCCTAGGACTATGTAGAATTGTTCAGTCTCAGTAACTCCAGCCTTAGAGTTACGGTTGAGACGGCATTTGGAGCTCTGAAGAATCAATTTAAGATCCTAGATCAGAAGCCATTCCACCCTTTCTCGACTCAATTTAGGCTTATTCCTGCATGTTGCATTCTGCATAACAGGTTCCTACGATGGGGCTGTGATGAGTTGGTGCCGGATGAGGAAGATGTGATGACCGATGATGATGATTCCAGTCATGGTGTGGAGGCACATGACAAGGAAGCTTGGAGGAGCAAAAGGTTGGAATGGGCTGAGGCAATGTCGGCGAACAAAGGTACCACAAGGATCTGAAGAATAGCAGCAACAACATGAGAGGAAGAAGCAACAATAGAAGAGGAAGAAAAAGCAGCAGAAGAGGAAGAAAAAGCAGTAAGACTAGAGGATGGACTCCCCCCCTATTTCGACATTGATGATATTGAGCCATATGGATGTTAATTTGCAGTGCTATTTTTTAGTAGCTAGGATGAGCTGCTATTTGACTAGAATCATGTTTAATTCCTAATGTATATGTGGCGTGATGTCCTAGTGTAGTGTGTAGTGCGTGGAAAGTTCACCAATAGTGTAGTGTGTAGTGAGCAGAGGTGAGCACATCACTGGCCGTGCACAACCAAACACCATGTTTTGCACATTCACAACCTTAAACACGAACTGCAGGCAGCCAAATGTCAGGCATGAAAGTGCTCAATGGTCCAATACATGGTACCAAATGATGTGCAGAAAACATGGTTTTTGCCCTGCATTAGCTTAGCATGTCCCAAGTCGGCCACATATGCAAATACCCAAAAAATCCATGCAACTAACCAAACAGGTCCCAGGAGGTTTCCTACGTATGCTTAGTTTAGTTGATTGCATGCCTTGGCAATGGAAGAACTACCTGAAAGGTTTGTGCGTGCAATAATAAGGTCACACCAAAGAGGCCACCATTATACTTGAAGTAGTGGCGTACAAAGACTTGTGGATTCGACATACTTTCTTTGGCATGACTGGTTATCACAACGGCATCAATGTGTTCCAACAATATCTATCGTTCAGGAGGCTTTGTGATGGGATGATCTGACATGCAACTACACCAGCAATGGATACAACTATAAAATGGGGTACTACCTTGTCGACAGTATCTATTTTACCGAGCCCCGAGATAACAAATAATATCTCTTTGCACAATTGCAAGAAGCTACCGGAAAGGATGTCAAGAGGGCATTATAAGTATTCCAAGTTCGTTGTGGTATTGTTCTTGTACCTACAATGATGTGGGAACGTGAGATATCGTGGGAGCTAATGACATGTCGTGTAATCTTGCACAACATGATTGTTGGGCAGCACATACACATGATTTTAAGAAGCCCAGAGTACAAGTACGCCTCCCGCAACAGTATGCGAAGCTTGTTGTGAACTTTAAAGAGATGCATCAACAACTTCGAGATCAACATGTGTCGTGCAAATATTCAATGATCTTGTGGAGCATATGTGGATCCACATTGAAAATCGGCAAATTCTATGGTTTTGTTATGCACTCTAAATAAATCTTATGTTTGAACTGTGTATTGTTATGTACCAATAATTTTGCTTATGTGCATTATTATGATGAGAGATATTTTTGCGCTTATTCCATCATTGTTTAAACAAGATAATATCGAGACTTCCAAGAGAGTCACTCTGATATCACTACTAATGACTAATAAATGCAAGAAATTGCGAAATCCTTTGTTTAATGTGTTCCCATGGGAAATGGGCTCAAACATGGAAGAATATCGTCACATAGGAGGAAACAAGAAGTGTGGTGAACTTGGCAAGTCAACATGAGGTGCCAGGATGCATCCTGTGAAGCATACAGTGCAAGTACGACACTCGTACAAGAGGTGGTACTACCTACCGTTTTGCATTAGGACGTCCACCAGAATAACTTTTATAAAAGTTCCCAAGTCAGAATCTCAACAGGAGATTCACCATATGCGAAATAGAGAACTAGAAGCCATCTTCCAACACTAGCCACCATTTCCCATCTCGTCTCCATAGCCATCATCACCTTCATCACCGCAAACGTTCCCTCCAAGTTAGACATACTTGTAATCAGTGCATTGTAATCGGCAACTATTGTAATACATAATATCAGTCAATCATCTTTATGTCGTCTTCAATGAGTTCCTCTTGCAGTTTCATAGCCATGTGAGTAATTCGGTAGAGCAATGGGTTGAGGCAAGGCCTTCCAACCCTATGCATTTGGGCATGAGATCGTTGGAATGACTTTGTTTGATTGACGTTATTTGTATGTGTGTGATTGCTTTGAAGTTGTCTTTTATCTTCTTCTCATTCTAAGGCCCTGCAGGTACGAAAGATATTGTACATCAATCAAGTAGGATGTAAGAAGCAAGTATGCATGGAACGCTAGTCTGAACACCGGTGTGAGAAAGGATTAGGGCTGCAGGAAATCAGTTCCTTGGGGATAAATGAAGTGTAATCATTAAATGCTCAATGCTTTTCCTTGAAGTGATTCTTAATAACCTAGGTAAGCCGGCATGACGGTAAGGGCCATTAGCTAATAAATGACTCTCGATGCAGGTCGTGATCAATCATGACGTACTTTGGACACATCACCCACTTCATTGCATTGTGAGCACATCGTAACGGGTGTCTTCCAGTATTATGTTTATTATCAAGATGAGATCATGTGCATAAGTATAAGGCCGTGAGAGTAATACCTCATACCCATGCCGTTGGGGATATAGTTATAAAGGGTAAACCGCCCAGGAGGGGCCGGTTCACCCTCAACTACAATAAATCCCATGAAGACCCAGAAGATGGCGTTTTACTGATGAAACTTAGAGGCCCAGAGCCCAAAGGCGGATTAGGGCCCATGGTAGTAAACCGCGATGATTGTATAACTTGTGTTGTAAGATAGGAAAGGGGAGACCGAGCCGGACACTTGTATGAGCCGGCCTCGGGACTCTGTAGACCGGCCGGGCGTCAACCTATGTATATAAAGGGACGACCCGACGGCGGTTCAAGGACAAGAAACAACAACTCGAGACCCAGGCAAAGCGTATTTGCTCCCTGGTCATCGAAACCCAATCAATTCCATCACAACTAGACGTAGGCTTTTACCTTCATCGAAGGGGCCGGACTAGTATAAAACTATCGTGTCCCTTGTCCGGTTTAACCCCTTCAAGCTAACCCGTCGCGATGGCTCCATGACTAAGTCCTTTCATAAGGACATCTGACGTGTTAATTCCACGACAGTTGGCTCCCACCGTGGGGCTATCGCACGATGGTTTCGAGTTCTTGAAGGGCAGCTTTGAAGGACTCAAAGGGTACGTGGTTGGCCGGATGACCAAGAGTCGTCCCGGCAAGCTCTACATCGACGATGAAGGATGGGGCCCCGAGGCCAGCTCAATCGAGTACGGATACCGGGTCCCCTTTGGCGGAATTCATGTCTTCATCGGCAAGATCGGCGAACAGGGCCCTGAGCCGGACATCTGCACCGACCTCGTCAAGATGGCTCAGCATGTGACTCCCGCCCGGATTAAGCCCGCCATGAAGCGTGCGTTCGTAGGATGTGTCCGTGGGGTCGGATCTGAACCGGTGTCCGAAGGTAAGAAGGCCGTTTATTCCGATGGCGAGTCATCCACCGGTGAAACCGAGTCCCTGTATCAAGTTCATGATGGTGCGTTCGAAGGATATTCCGATGGCAACAGTATTCCGGACCTCTTTGAACCGCCAAGTCGGGTTGCTGTTTTCATGGCCGGAACACAGCCCACCTTGCAGTCTTCGTCTACAGCAGCAATGACGTCTGGATCAGCAGCCGCGGCAGGAAGCCCGGCGCGCCGACCGGCTCAAGTTCCCTTCGGTTTGATGGATGCCTGGGCAACCCTATTAACCACGACAGTTACCCTGGAGACACGGGATCAGCACAATGCGGACGTTGCCAAGCTGAAGGACCAGATAACACAGGCTAAGGAGGACCTAGCAGCTAAGGATGCTAGGATGGCTGAAGAACGGGTCGCATTGGATGCCCAGTCACAGCAGATACATGCGCAGAATTACCGGCTCATGTTGGATCAGAATGCATCAAACGACGTAATGCGGAGAAAGTATCGATCTCGTGTGCCGCCAGTTTTCGAAGGACCGAATCTCTTCAATACGCCGTGGGCTGGGCCGAGTAATCTGGCAGCCACAAACCGGACCGACGCGCCTAGCACAGCGCCAGATCAACCATGAATGATGGATCCACCTCGTCTAACGGATAACCCGCCGCAATATGTGTCAACACCACTAGGTCACATTTCTAGCCCTTTGGATAACATGATTGCAGCAGCATCTCGCCTGGCAGCTATTCCAATGGAGGGCGATTCACTGGCAGCGATTGAGACGCGGCGGGCCAAAGATCTTCTTCAAACCGCCGTTGTGCAGCAGCAGGCTTATTCTTATAGCCGAGACAGAATTCATTCAACCCCCCGTCCGAGCAAAAGCTATAGCAGGCACATGGATGAACCGGAAGTGTCTAGCAGTGCGTGGCGCCATAATGTCCCTCAAGGACCCAATCCGGCGCGCGGTGAGGTAAATGCTCAGGACGTGGTGGATAATGGCAGAGCATGAAGGGAGGCCGCTTTGGCAGCACAATATGCGGGTCGTTACCAACCTGCCCCGGTTCAGCCAGCGGCATCAGTAGACCGAGGCACTGGGCTTGCCTTCAGTTCCTGGGGAGTGCCGTGTCTTATTCCGGCTCTCCGTAATGTGCGCCTACCCAAGGATTTCAAGGGTCCACGTAAGGTCCCTAATTACACAGCTGATCAGCCACCTGAGGCGTGGGCTAAAAGTTATGAGACGGCAATGGAGATGTTGGATGTGGATGAAGCGGCCTGTGCAAAATACTTTACGATGATGTTGGAAGGGACAGCCCGTACTTGGTTGAAAAACCTACCAGCCAACTCTATCGAGTCATGGGATCAGTTGAAGGCCCAGTTTATAGCCAATTTCAAGGACACGTGCAAACAGCCTATGTCCATTGTGGATCTGGATGCCTGTGTTCAAGGGAAGAACGAGTCAACAACTCATTGGGTGCGTCGGGTTTCAGAAGTTTTGCATCCGTCAGACCGGATTAATGCTGGCCAAGCAATCATAACACTGGAGCGTAATTGCCAGTTTAAGTCACTGAAAATGAAGTTGGGACGGCTCAAGCGCCACTGCAATGACATGGGAACGCTTATGGCAGCCTTGGTTAAATATGTCGATTCTGATAATACCAAGGATCCCGATTCTGATGAGGAGAAACCGGAGAAGGGAAAGAAGAACGACGATGCAAAGGGACAGCATCACAACCAAGGAGGCCATGGGAATAATGGTAAGCGCAAAGCAGATAGTTCAGATCTTGTGGCTAACACCAATATGCAGCGTCGTAAAGGTAAACCGCCCCAGCGCGGTGGAGGGATGAATCTGGAGCGTCTGTTAAACCAGCCCTGCCCAAAGCATGGGACCAAGGAGGCCCCTGCCACACATCTTTGGAAAGATTGTTATATTATGAAGGAGTTCAAGAACTTTGATCTCTTCCGGTATGATCAGGGTCTGTCGGGCGGTTCAGGTCCAGGTTTTCATGGTGGCGGCGGTTCAAACTTTGGATTTCAGAATAATCAGGCAATCAGAACAACCAAGGTGGTAATAACCAGCAGAATAATCAAGGGAACCACCAGCAGTCAGGTTATCAGAGTCACCTAAAGCAATTGAATGGTGGGCAATATCATGTGTTCACTACTAGTCTGTGTAAGCGCGACCAGAAGCTTCACAAGAGGGTAGTTAATGTTGTTGAACCGGAAGTGCCACATTATTTACGGTGGTCCGAGCAGCCCATTGTGTGGAGCAGAGAGGATCATCCTCCCCGGGTTGACAATCCGGGTCATCTAGCTTTGGTGGTGGCACCTCAGGTGGGAGGTTATAAATTTACCAAAGTTCTGATGGATGGAGGGAGCAGTATCAACATCCTATACTATGAGACCTTCCGTCGCATGGGGTTGACATACAAGAGTCTTAAACCGTCAAACACTATTTTTCATGGTGTAGTACCAGGTAAATCGGCATATCCTGTTGGCAAGATTGCTTTGGAGGTTGTGTTTGGAAATGAGCATGATTACAGGTCTGAAACATTGACCTTTGAAGTGGTGAAAATCCAGAGCCCATATCACGCACTGTTTGGACGGGCGGCTTACGCAAAATTCATGGCAAGGCCCTGCTATATCTATTTACAGCTCAAAATGCCGGGCCATAAGGGGACTATCACAGTACACGGAAGTCAAAAGATCGCTTTGGATTGCGAGGAAGGTGATGCGGCCTATGCTGAGTCGGTTTGTGCTACAGAGGTGCTGAAGTTCTATGAAGATAATGTTGATCTGGCAGACATGACTCCTCTGAAGAAGCCCACCACTGAACATGACCCGACCCTCAAGTTCAAACCGGCTTATGAGACTAAACTTGTTGACTTTGTTCCTGGCGATTCATCAAAACAGTTTAGCATCAACACCAATCTAGATCCAAAATAGGAAATCACGCTCGTCGAGTTCATCCGTGAGAACCGGGACATTTTTGCATGGAAGCCTTCTGACATGCCAGGTGTACCGAGGGAAATCGCTGAGCACACTCTCAATATTGATCCCAAGTTTAAACCGGTCAAACAGTTTCTTCGCCGCTTTAACGAAGAAAGACGCAAGGCCATTGGTGAGGAGGTAGCCCGGCTATTGGCTGCCGGGTTTATTGTTGAAGTATTTCACCCTGAGTGGTTGGCTAATCCGGTGCTCATTCTTAAGAAAAACGGCACTTGGCGCATGTGTGTGGACTACACAGATTTGAACAAGGCTTGTCCAGCCGATCCTTTTGCTCTCCCGCGCATTGATCAAATCATTGATGCGACGGCGGGTTGTGAGCGTCTGAGTTTCTTGGATGCTTATTTAGGTTATCATCAGATCAAAATGGCAGTTAAGGACCAGGAGAAGACAACTTTTATCACTCCTTTTGGAGCCTTCTGTTATGTTTCTATGCCCTTTGGGCTCAAGAGTGCCCAGGCAACTTATCAACGTTGTGTGCAGAATTGTCTTCATACTCAGATTGGGCGCAACGTTCATGCTTACGTAGATGACATTGTGGTGAAGTCCAGGAAGAAGGAGACATTGATAGATGGTCTCAAGGAGACCTTTGACAATCTTTGGGTTTATAAAATGATGCTCAATCCGGACAAGTGCGTTTTTGGTGTTCCGGTAGGCAAGCTCTTAGGTTTTCTGGTGTCTAACAGAGGCATTGAGACTAATCCAGAAAAAATCAAAGTGATTACATCCTTGGCTAAACCAAAGTGTATCAATGATTTTCAGCGTCTGGCGGGTCGAATTGCAGCCCTTAGCCGGTTTATCAGCCGCTTGGGAGAAAAGGTGATTCCTTTGTATCAAATGTTGAAGAAGACAGACGATTTTGTCTGGAGTAATGCAGCTAATGCAGCATTTGAGGACATAAAGCGGCAGTTGGCCGAACCGCCGGTCCTTGCTGCTCCGGTTGATAAGGAGCCCTTGCTATTGTACGTGGCTGCTAATGCCCGTGTGGTCAGTGTGGCAATTGTGGTTGAGCGTAAGGAGGCAGGGAAGGAATATCCGGTTCAACGGCCGGTTTATTATATTAGCGAAGTGTTGATCGAGTCAAAACAACGATACCCGCATTGGCAGAAGCTGGTGTATGGAGTTTTTATGGCAAGTCGGAAACTCAAGCAATACTTTTTAGGCCATCCCATCAAAGTGGTTAGTTCTGCTCCTGGGCAATATAATTCAGAATAGGGAAGCAACTGGCCGGGTTGCAAAGTGGGCAATTGAGCTTGGTCCACATGGATTGAAGTATATGCCTCGAACGGCCATCAAGTCTCAGATGCTTGTTGACTTCATCATTGATTGGACCGATTTACAGGCACGAGAGGGCAAACCGGATAATACATACTGGACTATTCACTTGGATGGATCCAGGCAATTGGAAGGCTCGGGGGCTGGAGTTGTCCTTACTTCCCCTCGAGGTGATAAAATTTGTTATGTTCTCCGCTTAATGTTTCCTTGTACTAACAATGCAGCTGAGTATGAGGCCTTACTCCATGGTCTCCGTGTGGCCAAGGAAATGAACTTAAGCCGGGTTCACTGTTTTGGAGATTCTGATCTCGTGGCACAACAAGTTTCTGGTACTTGGTATTCTAAGGATCCACTCATGGTGGCTTACAGACGTGAGGTGGATATTGTGGCAAGTCATTTTAAAGGTTATCAGGTTGAGCACATTGACCAGCGTAAAAACGAAGCAGCAGATGCTCTAAGCCGGCTGGGATCTCAACGTAAACCGGTACCACCCAATACCTTTTTAGATATCTTGCATAACTCGTCTGTTAAGTTGCTTACAGAAGAGGATTTAGCTGTTCCTGATCTGGAGGCCCAGTTGGTCACTGCTTTACATGTAATTCCGGATTGGACGGTTCCATATTTGGCGTATATGAACCGGGGCGATCTACCAGATGATGAGGTTTTAGCCAGACAGATAATGCGGCGATGCAAGTCCATGGTTATTCACAATGGCGAGTTACACCATTGTAGTGTTTCAGGCATATTCCAACGTTGTGTTTCTCCTGAAGAAGGACAAGAGATTCTACGTGAAATCCATGAAGGGGATTGTGGTCACCATGCTGGTTCAAAATCCCTGGTGGCTAAAGCTTTTCGTCATGGGTTTTATTGGTTGATAGCTCATGCTGATGCGGAGGATCTGGTAAAGCGGTGTGAGGCTTGTCAGAAGTTTTCACGCCGAGCTTATGTTCTGGCTCAAGAACTATGGATAATTCCCATCACTTGGCCATTTGCTACTTGGGAGCTTGATATGGTGGGACCTTTTAAGCGCTCAAAGGATAAGAAGACCCACCTGTTGGTGGCGGTTGACAAGTTCACTAAATGGGTTAAAGCAGAGCCCGTAAGAAGTGCGACGCAGCCACAGCGGTTCAATTTCTCAAAAAATCATCTTCCGCTTTGGATTTCCGCACAACATCATCATAGATAATGGCACGAACCTTTCCAAAGGAGAGATGGAGGAGTTTTGTCAACGAGAGCACATCCGGCTTGATGTAGCATCTGTGGCTCACCCCTAGTCTAATGGTCAAGCCGAGAGGGTGAATAAAGAGATCCTGAAGGGTATCAAGCCCCGGCTTATGATTCCTTTGAAGCAGACGCCGGGTTGTTGGGTGGAATAATTACCATCTGTGTTATGGAGTATAAACACCACCCCAAACTGATCTACAGGTTATACACCTTTCTTCATGGTTTACGGGGCAGAGGCCGTCCTTCCAAGTGATATTCGTCATGGCTCGCCCCGGGTTGCCAATTATGTTGAAGCGGATAATGAGCAAGCACGCCAGGAGGCGCTGGACCTGTTAGATGAGAAGTGGGACATGGCTTTGGCTCGTTCGGCGGTTTATTAGCAAGACCTGCGGCGTTATCACAGCCGCCGGGTTAAAACAAGAACCTTTCAAGAAGGCGACTTAGTGCTCCGGCTAATTCAGGATCAGACCGATATGCACAAGTTATCCCCACCTTGGGAAGGGCCCTTTGTGGTCAGCAAGAATCTGCACAACGGATCATACTACCTCATTGACGTTTGAGCAGACTCACGCAGTTCTGCGGAGGAGACCCGACGGCCGTGGAACATAGCTCTCCTTTGGCCTTACTACACTTGATCCATAGGCTTTTCTTATGTACATATTTCAACAATGTATATATTATGATCAATATAATAAACTGGCAGCCTTGCTATAAGCAGGGTCTTTGTCGTTTTCTTCAAATCTCTTTGTTTACATGGGGGCTTCAGCTGACAAAGCAAAGTACTACCTGTCAAACCGGCTATCATGCCACAAAACAGCTTGGGAGCTTCACACCCAAGGGGCCAAAGAGAGTCTGGATGCTATGCACGACTCAAACATAGGCACCCATTGAGCACAGCTCACAAAATTACTTGGGGGCTCTTTGTGCAAAGCAACAAAGAGTTTGAAAGGACCCTTGTAATTGGGTATCAACCCACGGCTTGGAAGCCTGATGTATTCACCTAAAACCCCGGCTTAACCTGCCTTCATCAAGTAAGCCAGTCCTATCCAGGTAATCCTGGCATGACCCGCCGAATGTTTGACAAGTCAATCTTATATAGACCCTGAACTTGTCAAAGTTAAAACAATGATTGGTTAGTTGGAGGCCCATCTTAAAAGGCTTTGCAAAATGGTTTAACTCAGCGGCCTAGCAGCCCATGAAAAGCCTCGAATTTGGGCCTGGCAGCCCTTGAAAAGCCTCGACTACATGGTTTTTTGTTTGCTTTTTTGCCAAGTTTTCAACCTTTGATGAATTTATCTTGAACCAGTGTCCATTGACCCGGTGTGGCTTTTCAAGTCCTCATAATAACCCGGTGTTTGTTAACCCAACTTGGCTCTCAACTACAAGTTGTCAGACCATCTTCATTCTTAAATCGGTGTTTCATAACCCGGTCTGGTCAGGTCGCCAGTATGCTCATCTGGTGTTCATTGTAACCCGGTAGGACTTATTATACACCAGCACGACATGGTGAGCACTATCAAACGCTCGAAGTATTGGGTTTTCACCCTTGCTACAGTCAAGTTGGTACATTAACAAGCCTATATCACATGTATGCTTTATTTTTTATATAAAGCTTGGTGATTTAACAGGTTTTGTTTTGGGTATTATGACCCGTCCGGCGGTAAACCGCCCGGACAGATTTTTTGTTATGCAGATATAAGGATAGCATAATATTATAAAGATATATCAGCCAGCACTACAATTATCATGGCGGATCAAACCAAGTCATATCCCAATGCACGATGGCAGTCGATCAAAGTATTTTAAATCGCCTATTACAAGGCGCTTTGAGGCCCAAAATAATGATTGTTCTTACACAGAAGAAAGTCTGAAAATAACCCGCTTGCCGGATTAAGACTCATTGCCGTGACGACGTGAAGTTGACGGATCCTCAGGCGCCGGTTCAACCTCCTCCTCCCCACCTAGTGGTTGGAAGTCAATGGTGGTCCAGTCAATCCGGGTTAGCGCTTGAAAGACGGCCTCTTCATTTATGAGATTTGCCGGTTCAACATCAGGGGCGTAAGTGTGCTTACGAATGGGTGGAATAAGATTCAACACTTCTGTCACAGCAGTGTCAACTCGATGGTTGTTGGCATCATAGAACGACCGATGAGATGTCAAGTTCACCTCTTCATCCAATTGACTTGCTACTGGATGCAACTCCTTGGTCAGGGCTTTGAGGGCTTCATTATCAAATGTTGATCCGTCTTCCTGTTCATCCGGGTAGCCCTTGACAATATCAACTGGATCCAAGTCACCTATCCATGATTTGGCACGAGTTAGTGCTAACAACGCACCAGCCCTGGCAGCAGACCGTTTCAACTCTTCTATTTGAGCCGGAGTCATTGAGAGCTTGGCCAAAGTATCCTTGATCAAAGTTGGTGCCGGTTTGTTATACGAAGCTGCACAGATGACTCATTGTGCACCGGTATATAGTTGCTCAATCAATGTGTACGCTGCCTTCAATTTCATCTGCATATCTGCGCCCAGATGAGCAATGTGATTACCTGCAACGGTTTAAGAATTTAATGTTAAACCGGCAGAATTCATGACATTTTTTTTGAACCGGCTATGACAAAGTGCTTACCAAAGATTGCAGAAGTCATGGCATCCACTTGATGTTTCGGCCCTGTCAGCTCTTCCGCCACCGGGTTCAGAGCTGCTTCGGCATCTTCATCCCGCTTCAACAAAGCAGCCTTCTCAGTTTCCTAGTTGGCGCGTTCATTTTTGAAGCCATCTTTCAATTGCTCCATGGTTGTCAAAGCACTCTTGAGCTGCTCTTTGGCTTTAGAGGTCTCTTCCTGCTAGGACTTGATGTTTTCTTGAAGGTCGGCGATTTGAGATTCTTTGATATTTCTATCAGTCTGCAAAAATCAGATGCTAAAGCTGTTAAAGTCCCAAGCACATAACAAGTTATACACTTGGCACTTGGGGGCTAATGTGGATTGCTTCTTTAAATAAATATTTTCAAGTCCCAAGGTATTAAGCTTGGCACTTGGGGGCTAATGCACAATTGATCAGTTTAAAGTGAAGGCAATTAATAAGGGCAAACAGTCCCTGTTTGTCTTCAAGAGACAAACCGACCCTTGGGGGCTACTCAGTTGCAGTGTTTTTTTATTTCAAAGTCCCGGTTTATCTTCAAGAGATAAACCGGCCCTTGGAGGCTACAACGGAAGAGATATACAGAACAAAGCAAATTTCAAAGCGGTTCTGAAGATTACCTCATAACGTTCCTTCATCAAATTCACCAAACCAGCTTCAAAGTCATGGCTTGTGTAAAGACGGTTTAAAAATCCGGAATGAAGCTCCTCGGTGCTAAGGTTAATGAAGTTGGATAAATCAGTCTTCCCTTTCCCCTTGCCCATAGCAGCGAATTCCTCCTTGGCAGTATGTTTTGACAAGACAACCGGATTACCAGGACTAGTGTGACCCGTACCAGTAATAACAACATCGTCATCGTCTACATGATCTGCACAGCTGGCCTCTGCATCATCCTAGGAATAGTCATTGTCAATAAGGTGTATGAAAAAGGAACCAAGGGAGTCAAGTTCTACCTCTTGATTCGATACGTGAATGTCTTCTGGCGGATGAGAAGACTCGGCGGTTTTCTTCTTGGCTGTTCTCTTTGTGACTTTGCTCTTCACACGAGGAGCCCTAGCCGGTTTATCTTGAGTTTTCCGCTTCCAGAAGGAACTATTGGCCTGTGAAATTTAACAAAGGAGTATTAACACATTGTTAAAGCGGAGGCGGATCAATAAGCACAAAGTTAAACTTTTTACCGCTGGCGGTTTGTTGGAGGCGTAAAAAGGTGGCAGCCCGGTTTGGCTGCATGCGGCGATCGGTTCATCAAGCATCTTCTTCACAAATTCAGTAACTTCATCGTCCGTCATTACCATTTCATGATATCGTTAAGGATCCTTGACGTTACCAGTATATTCATGCATTAAACCGGGGCGGCGACTTAAGGGCAGGATACCCCAAGAAACCCAGCAGCAGACGAGATCAATGCCAGTCAAACCGTTCGCAAGGAAAGCCCGGAGTTTAGCAAGTTGAGGAGCATAGGCTTGTCGTTGTTTGGCAGTAAGCCGCAGAGGCAGTGGATGGCCGTTGCTGAGCCGGTGAGCACGGTAACCCGGCAAAGGGTTTTCATTAATAGGTGCGGTGTTTTGACAGTAGAACCATGTTTGATTCCGGTCCTTTAGATGGCTGTGGTGTTTGGAATGAGGAAATTCAACTTCTTTTCTCTTCTAGATTGATACCCCACCAAGTTCCGTATTGGGACCATCAGAGAACTCAGTGCGGCGGTTTAAATGGAAAAAATCCCGAAAAAGCTCCACAGATGGTTCTTCTTGAAGGTAAACTTCATAGAACACTTGAAAATTGCATATGTTGGACACGAAATTCGTTCGAATATCCTGTGGATGGAGTTGAAAGCTCGCAAGGACATCCCGGAAAAACTTTGATCCGGGAGGGCTGAATCCCCGGTCTAGGTGTTGCATGAATATAATCACTTCTCCATCTTGAGGCTCAGGAGGGCACTCAGGACCAGGGACTCGCCAATGAAGGACATTTTTTGAGGCTAAAGCGCCAGTGGTAACATATCCATTGATTTGCGTTTCCGTGATCTGAGACGGGACCCAGTTGCAGGCAGAGAATTGCTTGGTCATCTTGAAAGGCAAATTGTAAAGGGAAAACGAAGGCCGGTTTACGATTGACGGTTGAGGTGCACTAATCGGTGTTAAACCGGGGAATCTGATTAAAGCTTATATGTGAGATAAACCGGAACTTACTATTCAAGTCAAGATGGCGGTTTAAGTGAGGGCTAATGGCATATGGCGGATTATCAACTATTAAAGGTTAAATCGCCCTTAACTAGAAGAGACAGAGCTGAAATTTGCTAAGTGTTGCAGAAACAGGTTTCACAAAATAATAGTATAGTTTTGGATCTACCGTGGTTTAGTAAAGAAGGTTTTTCTGAGCCCTACAATGGTGATAAGAGGAACAGAGAAGGTCCCGATGGAGTCTGTCCAGGAATAATAAGGCACTATAATGCGGCAAACTAAAACCATGGATCTAGCCGCAGAAGAAAAGTAACAGCATATATAGATTCAATAAGAGAAATGCGGAGAAGCACTGATAAACGGTGACGAACACGGATGAACTTGAAGCCCTAATGGAGATTTAGGGTTACGGGAAGAGAACTTACCAGGGCTACTCAGCGGCGGAGGAGTGTTGCAGGGTTTCTGGTACGAACAAGGTGATGCAGCTGCCGGGTCGGTGCAGATTCGAGGATCGACGATGGCGGCGGCGGCGCTCGAGCTCTTCGGGTCGCGAGGAGGAAGATGAGAGGCAAGGAGGGAAAATGGAAAGACCCCCCGACCCTATTTATAAAGGCAAGAGGATAAAACGATAGGCGCAAAAATCGAGGGGCCTGAAGCGGCAAAAGAGGATGTAGGTGTCGCCTCGATCTTCGGGATACAATTAATAAAGGGAATCTTTTTTAATCTTTTTATACAGAGATGACGTCATGACAATCTGCTGCTGTATCTAGAGGATGATGTCACAGCGGTTTAACAAAAGTTTACAGGAGAAGACATCACGGCGGTTTACGAGAAATGTAAGAAGATGTTCATGGAATTTTTCTAAGTATTGGAGATTGACATGAACTAGTTCAAATCAACCTCGAGCCTAATGTTGGGGATATAATTATTAAGGGTAAACCGCCCAGGAGGGGCCGGTTCACCATCAACTGCAATAAAGCTCGTGAAGACCCAGAAGATGACGTTTTACAGATGAAACTTAGAGGCCCAGAGCCCAAAGGCGGATTAGGGCCCATGGTAGTAAACCGCTATGATTGTATAACTTGTGTTGTAAGATAGGAAAGGGGAGACCGAGCCGGACACTTGTATGAGCCGGCCTCGGGACTCTGTAGACCGGCCGGGCGTCAACCTATGTATATAAAGGGACGACCCGGCGGCGGTTCAAGGACAAGAAACAACAACTCGAGACCCAGGCAAAGCGTATTTGCTCCCTGGTCATCGAAACCCAATCAATTCCATCACAACTAGACGTAGGCTTTTACCTTCATCGAAGGGGCCGAACTAGTATAAAACTCTCGTGTCCCTTGTCCGGTTTAACCCCTTCAAGCTAACCCGTTGCGATGGCTCCACGACTAAGTCCTTTCATGAGGACATCTGACGTGTTAATTCCACGACACATGCCTATTTTCATACCAGTGTTTACATCCAAAAAGGTTGTTAAGGTATGGTTAAAAACTATCATTTTATTCTAAAACAATAACCTTTTGACTCATTGTCGTAGTGCACATCCTCTCGTGGGTTCGATACCCAGGGTCACTCCTTGGGAAAAAGGAATGGGAGCCTTCTCCTATTCTAATTGGACCTCAAAGGGCATCAACCACCTTGTTTGACGCCGTTATCGGTGATAAATCATTTCACTAGTCATTGCATTAGAGTTATTGTTTAAGTTTTTATTTCAATTTTTGTTTAAGTTTTTGTTCATGTCTATATTTGTTTCTCTAATTGTGTTTTTACTGACCCCCCCCCCCCAATATCATGGCAAGAAAACTTGGAGACTTTGCTGCTCCCAATGAGAACTTCATGTGTACCTCAATTGCACTACCTGATGTTGCTGCCCAACAATTGAAATTAAGCCTCATTTAGTCACCATGGTTCAACAAAACCAATTTGAAGGCTAAGCATCATAGGATGCATCATGCGTTTACGTACTTTTACCGAGCTTTGTGGTATGCTTAAACCAAAGCAGGTGGACGAACAAGAACTCAATTTAGAAGATGAGGAGGAGCAACCACAAGATGATATATAAGGGGATGTGCCCTATGCCACCTACGTCGACGCCAAAAATCTTGTGGGTTCCATCCACAACATGAGCAACCTTGCCAACTCCCTTCGAGACAACACCATGTACTTGGCAAACTAGTTCACCAAAGGAGCCAGTCATGGGCTCCGGGATACTATATCCTGTCGCAATGATCTTGCCGGTTTGAGCTTGCAAAAGCTTTAGCTTGTGGAGGATACTTCCATGTCTACATCAAGATGTGGCGGATTTTTAATAAGTTGTAGTGAGGTTGTACTTTAGCTCGCTGAGAGCTTCAAACACTCATGTTGGTTTGTTCCTACACTTTACTTTTTGTTTGATTTTACTTTTTGTTTGCTTTTCTTGCATTTTGCATTATTTCCAAGTTAGCTTTTGAAAACCCAATACAAAAATAGAATAAGGTTTTCCATTATATTGCCCTTTCATTTGACCTGGATTTCCGCCTGTATTCTCTGGCTAATATATATCCACAACGGGAACGAGGAGCAAACCTTAAGGAAGAGAAGCGTGAACATTCATTAATGTAAGGTATGTCCTATGATTCTCATCGTTTGAACTAGAGATGCTTAGAGCATCTCCAATAGATGATGCAAATTTGGAGATGTAAAACTAGAACATGTAAAATTTACATCACCAAAAAGTGCATTTTACATCTCCAAAAAAGAGTCAATTCTAGCAGATGATGTATATTGGAGATGTAAAAGAGCAACTCCAATAAATGATGCAAAGTGGAGATGTAAAAACTGGAAAGTTCAACTACTACTTCATTTCATACATAGTTCAAACATAATTCATACATAGTTCAAATACAAAATAACATATAATTAAACGACTACTACAACTAATCCAAACTACTCGTCGTCTTAGGGCATCCGGTACTCCTTGTCGTCCTCATATGAGGGCCTTGAAAACTCATCGTTGTCCTCCGAGGACTCGACGGGGATCATCGTCGAGGTGCCAACCTCGTCCTCCTTCTTCACCTCCTCCTTCTTCTTCTTCCGCTCGACATCGCGTTTCCAGAAGTAATCCTGCTTAGCCTGAACATACTCTGGATGCTCCCGCGCGAACCTCGCCATCTCCGCCTTGTCGCTATCGCCGGGACCAAGGACAATGGCCAGTCTCTTCTTCGGTATCTCCTCCATCCGAATACCCTTCAGCACGAGGAACTCCGCATCCGCCCGGGTCTCAATCTCCGGGAAGTTGAGGTCCATCTTCAACCTCCTAGCATGCCACAATGCCAAGTCGTGGGCGCGTGGCCTTGTCAGGGTGGTGTAGGTGCCAAGCCAGAAGCGGCGGCTGGCGTCGGAGAACTCGACGTCAAAATAGTCGGATGGCTTCGCCCGCACGTGGAAGAACCCCGTCTTGCTGTTTGGGAGCTTCTTCGGTGGCATGGCATGCGGCGGGGTAGCAGTGGCGGTGACGGCGTGCGGTAGGTGGACGGAGGTGGGTGTGGTGGGCGAGGGCGGTGGAGGTGGGGTGGGGCTTGGTGCGGGCAGTTGAGCGGCGGCGGGACGAATCAAGGGATGGCGTGCAGAGCGACGGAAACACGACATGTGCCGACGGATGGAGGTGGGGTGGGACGGCGACGGTTGGGGCTAGTGGAGGAGCGGTGGCGGAGAGAAGTGGAGTAAAAGATGCCGATTCGCGGCGTCGTGCGGCGGCCGACGGCGGAGGAGCGATGGAACCGGCAAAGGGGTAGCGGTGAGGCCGAATCTGGCACCGGGCGACTGCGGCGTGGCGTGGTGGGCGGGCGGGCGATGGCGGCAGTGCGGTCGGAGGTGGGAGGAAGAAGGATTGAAAGGAAATGAAGGGTGGTTGGCAATTGGCGCGCGATCGCCGTTTTTACATTTCGTGGAAGTGAAGATGCAAATTTGCATCTCTAGGTGTTGTATTTTACATCTTCTACCGGTGAAGATGTAATTTTTTTGCATCTACATCAGCTGTCGGAGAAGAGGTTTTGGGCTCCAAAATGCAAAAGTTAATTATTTTTACATCCATACTACCTCCATTTCAAAATATAGTGCGCCCGTGCTTTCCGAGGTCCAACTTTGACCATAAATTTAACCAACGAGACTGATTGCGGCGGAAGAAATTTTTTATATAATTGAAAACTTCTTTTGAATACGAATTCACTGGTATAACTTTTGCTTCCGCCGCGGTCAGTCTTGTTGGTTAAATTTATAGTCAAAGTTGATGCACGGGAATCAAGGAAGCACTGTATTTTGAAACCGAGGGAGTATCATTTATTGGAGATGCTTTTAGAATAGTTGAGTTGTAGCATATGTGAAGTATTCAAGTCAGCGTAAGTCTTTATATAGTTAAAGCAAATATTTTGTTGTTATATATAAAATAATTTTGTAGCGCATTGTTCTTGGATCTAAGATCCAACGGTTTCTAGTAGCTCTAACAAGCCCTTAAAAAATGATAGTTGCGCACATACATAGCAGCTCCGTTTGTAACCGTTCGATCTCATATCCAAAAACAACAGTGGGTCGCATCACCGGAGCGCCTGACATTTTCAGTCATGTATACCAACATTAAGTAACAAACGGATATGGTCCCCAACGACAAGAAGAGAAAAAAAAGGTTGAGGGATTTACTTGAAATGTTGACCCTACGTGTAGTTTGATTCCTGACACACCATGTGGATCATGGTCAAAACAGCGAGAAAATATCTAGTGATGGAGATGGATCGATGGCGTTACATGCAGCTTTGTCGTGCCGTCCATGCATGCTACGCTACGAGAGTTGTAGGGCCCTGGAGACTAGCTCCATCGACCACAAGAATCGTCCTTACCAAAATAGCTTAGCCAAAACGATGTGCAGGCGCATGTGCGTGCTCAAAATACAGTACTTCCTTTGTTTCGTAATATAGATTTTTTACAAAAGTTAACCTTTATAAATTCTAACCAAATTAAAAAAATTATTTATATCTAAAATACCAAATATAACATCTAATGATATATGTTGGCATCTTAGATGCAAAAATGCTTTTCTGCATAAACTTGTTCAGAGTTGATGAAGTTTGACTTTTCAAAAAAATATATCTATATGCACTATACAATGGAACAAATAGAATACGGGCAACCCTACGCGACCTTCGGCGGAAAAATGAAAAAGGACCCATCGCCTCGCTGACAATTGGATGGATACATTAATGACTGCCCGATCTGCCAGCGTAAGTAGCCACCTTTTGTAACAAGAGTGGTGTTTCTGCAACAGTCTGCTTGTTGCAATCACCCGAACTTTTTTTTTTGCAACAAGATCTCAACAGTCTGCTTGTTGCAATCACCCGAACCTGTATTTCTTTTTGCAACAAAGATCTTGTTGCAAAAGTTTTAGAGATCACCCGTGCCTGTATTTTTTTACAACAGAGATCTTGCTTCAAAAAAATTTCACAACAAAGGTTTTGTTGCAGAAGTTAAAAGATCACACGACACGATCCTATACTTTTATATATTTTTGCAAGAGAGGTTTTGTTGCAATTCTTTTTGCAACAGAGGTCCTGGTGCAAAAAATTGAAAGATCAATTGCACAAATCGTTTGCAACAGGGGCATGTTTCAGATTTTTTTTGCAACAGAGTTTATGTTAAGAAATTTTATTTGCGAAACAGAGACTGTGAAATGAAGGAGATGGTGCCGGCGGGAGGAGCTTGAGGTGGTCGCGCCATGACCGGCCACGACCGAGGTGGGCGTTGGCGTCGGATGGCAGCCGCTCGTGTTTCAGGCGCCTCGACAGGCGTCGCGGTGGTGCTGTGACAAATTAGGGCCGCTAGTCCAGGCGCGTCGCCGGTCGTGGTGGTGGTGCCACCTGCAGCTTTGATTCTCCAGGCGCGTCGCTCACTGTCGTTATCACGGTCGATGGCTGGACTTGGGAAGTCCGCCGGTGCTTGCAAACAACACCACGGTTTGTATATGATGGCCGATGGCCAGCGGTTGCAAAAAAGGAAGAAAATGTGTGAAGGGAGGAGGTCGTTGAAGAGATAAGGTTGGGAAGGAAGATTTGGGTGGACCCAGAGGGGACACGTGTTGTTCAGTGAAGACGGATGATGCATTGGAGTTTTCCACCAGGTGAACCAAAGGTTTTCCCTTATTTTAAGGGGTTTATATTCATCTAGCAGATTTTTTAAACTGTATTTTCTTTAAAATAATGTTTTTTTAGATTCCTAAAAGTTTCTTCGATGGCTTACGTTTATTTCAGAGGGAAAGTAGAAAGGCGCTCAGCTCTCGTCCGTCCTGCAGTGACCGTTGAAACCCGCGCGGCTAGCCGTTCGCCGCCTCACTAATCGAGAAAATGAATCTTTCCCACCGCCACCGCACCTCCGGCTGCCTTCATCGTTGTCGGAATCCCGTGGGCGGCGACGTATTTGACAAATAGGACACCCGACACGCAGTGCCCGCCTCTCTCTAATTCTACCTGGTTTGTACTGAACCCACGGACTGGAGGAGCACAATTTGATAAATTGCATGAGCCAAAATATTAATTTTGGAGATTGCGGTTTAGGGGATCTGCTAAATATATAACACATATCCCGATGTTTAGCCCGGGCAGTATCCTCGAAACAGGCTTTCGCCTGCTTTATATATATAAAGAGTGGACCAAAGTACACGACCGAACGATACAATATGATGGGGAGGTCCCCTTACAAAGCAGATCAAAAGATACAACATGAGCCTAGAACAAGCATAACAACTGTTGAGGCCCGAACAAAGACCCGTGAGGTCAATTACAACGCCCCCAAGAGGGTGACGGCGTGAAGCGTCGCCGCTGCCGAGTCTGAGAACAGATAAAGGTTTCACTGTGAGCGTTGGCACGAGGACGAGAACCACGACACCGTATTCAAGAAGCAAGCGACACCCACAAGCATTGTCGTCGCCGGCGCCAGAACCGCGGAGCTTTCACTCTGACACTCGCCTGCACCACCAAGAGGAGTCCCAACCACCACCTTGACGAGGGCCAACCTATCCACCCCAGATTTGGGCACTGTCTGAGTAGGCCTAAGCCTCCCACCACTACATCCCTAGTCGCCCACATGACCAAAAGATGGAGCCACCACCCCCACCATGAAGGATGCCGGAAAGCCAACCATGGTACCCGTTGTCCGGGACCACCGTCCCGGCATCCATGCCCCTGGGCACCGCTGATCATCCATGTCACGACCATCCAACCTCGGTGGTAAGAGTGTAGGGCACCACCTTTCACTCCTAGCCCAACCTCAGCCGCCGGGTTTGGGTCGGCACCTCCACAGTAGGAAGCGCGCAAGCCTGTGTCCCCATCCGGTCCCGGTGGACTGGGGAGGGGGGACCAAACCAGTGACTACCAACGATCCCCGTCGATCACGCTCGAATGATGCCACGTTCATGGTCATTGGCGTCGATCGGTACGATGACACAACAACGCCCGGAGGAAAACACTCGGACCGACGCCACAAACAAGCACCAAGCACGGAGGGCACAATGTGAAGGCATCCAACATGGATGAAGTCAACTGTTGGGATCCTGATAACCCACAAGTATAGGGGATCGCAACAATTTTTGAGGGTAGAGTATTCAACCCAAATTTATTGATTGACACAAGGGGATCCAAAGAATATTCACAAGTATTAGCAGTTGAGTTGTCAATTCAATCACACCTGAAAGACTTAATATCTGTAGCCAAGTATTTAGTAGCAAAGTAGTATTATACTAATGGTAACAGTGGCAATAGGAACAACAACAATTTTGTATTGATCGTAACAGTAGCAATGATAAAAGTAACTTAGCAAAGATCAATATGTGAAAAACTCATAGGCATTGGATCGGTGATGATAATTGTGTTGGATGATATTCATCATCTAGCAGTTATAACCTAGAGCCAGGCAGAGCTAGCTCCAATTCATCAATGTAATGTAGGCATGTATGAAAGAACTTGCATGACATCTTTTGTCCTACCCTTCTGTGGCAGTGGGGTCCATAAGGAAACCAAGGGATATTAAGGCCTCCTTTTAATAGAGAACCGGAACAAAGCATTAGCACTTAGTGAATACATGAACTCCT
Source organism: Triticum aestivum (assembly GCF_018294505.1). Taxonomy (NCBI): domain Eukaryota; kingdom Viridiplantae; phylum Streptophyta; class Magnoliopsida; order Poales; family Poaceae; genus Triticum; species Triticum aestivum. The sequence goes on from NC_057804.1 coordinate 177,430,046, forward strand.
GAAACTACAGAAATCACCGTAAAGAATCCCAATTATTGTCACCTTGGGGTATGTGGATCAGAACTCGTAATAGGTGCATATAACTTGTAAGATAGGATCAAGAACTCAAATATATTCATGAAAACATAATAGGTTCAGATTTGAAATCATGGCACTCGGGCCCTAGTGACAAGCATTAAGAAGAGCAAAGTTATAGCAACATCAATCTCAGAACATAGTGGATACTAGGCATCAAGCCCTAACAAAACTAACTCGATTACATGATAAATCTCATCCAAACCATCACCGTCTAATACGTATCCAACGTATCTATTTTTTTTATTGTCCCATTATGTTATATTATCATTCTGGATGTTTTATATTCATTTTATAGCAACTTTATATCATTTTTTGGGACTAACCTATTGACATAGTGCCCCGTGCTAGTTTTTGTTTTTTTGCTTGTTTTTTACTTTGCAACATATCCATATCAAACAGAGTCCAAACATAGCGAAACTTTTTGGAGATTTTTCTGCCCAGAAGACAACTTGGGAGCCAAGGAAGTGCAGGAGACGAGGCCTGTGGGGCCCACAAGGCACCACCAGGACGCACCAGAGGCCCCTGGCGTGCCCTGGTGGGTAGTGGGGCCCATGGGTGTCCTCTCCATCACCTCTCAGCTATATAAATACTCAAATATTCCAGAAACCCTAGGGGAGTCAACAAAAAACAATTCCAGCTGCCGCAAGTTCCACAACCACGAGATCCAATCTAGAGCCCTAATCTGACACATTGCTGGAGGGGGAATTGATCACGGAGGGGTTCATCATCCTCATTGGTGCTCCTACGATGATGTGTGAGTAGTTTACCACAGACCTATGGGTCTGTAGGCAGTAGCTAGATGACTTCTTCTCTCTTTTCGATTCTTAAGACAATGTTCTCCTCGATGTTCTTGGAGATCTATTTGATGTAATGACTTTTTGCGGTGTGTTTGTCGGGATCCGATGAATTGTGAGTTTATGATAAGATCTATTTATGAATATTATTTGAGTCTTCTTTGAACTCTTATATGCATGATATCTATAGCCTCGTATTTCTTGTCCGAAATGTTGGTTTGGTTTGGCCAACTAGATTGATTTTTCTTGCAATGGGAAGAGGTGCTTTGTGATGGGTTCGATCTTGCGGTGCTTATTCTTAGTGACAGAAGGAGACATGACACACATGTATCGTTTCCATTAAGGATAAACAGATGTGGTCTATTCCTACATAAATAGATCTTGTCTACGTCATGTCATCGATCTTATTGCATTACTCCGTTTCTCCATGAACTTAATACACTAGATACATGCTGGATAGCGGTCAATGTGTGGAGTAATATTAGTAGATGCAAGCAGGAGTAGGTCTACTAATCTTGGACGTGATGCCTATATACATGATCATTGCCTTGGATATCGTCATAATTATTTGCTCTTCTATCAATTGCCCAACAGTAATTTATTTACCCACCGTATGCTATTTTCTCGAGAGAAGCCACTAGTGAAATCTACGGCCCCTGGGTCTATTTTCTATCATATTGTTTTCAGATCTATTATTCCAAAAATCCCAATATACCTTGTTTCACTTTTTATTTATTTATTTTATTTTGTGTTTTTGCTAGATCTATTTATCCAATCTCATACAATTTAATCTATGTCAATACCGAGGAGGGATTGACAACCCCTCTTACGCGTTGCGTTGCAAGTATTTGTTATTTGTGTGCAGGTACTGTTTACATAGTGTTGCTTGGTTCTTCTACTAGATTGATAACCTTGGTTTCATAACTGAGGGAAATACTTACCGGTGTTGTGTTGCATCATCCTCTCCTCTCCGGAGAAATACTAACGCAGATAAAAGCAATCAGGAAGAATTTCTCGCGCCGTTGTCGGGGAGACATCATCAACATCTACCAGGTACCCAATCACAAATTTCATCTCCTTGCAATTTACATTTTTTGCCATTTGACTCTCGTTTCCATCTCTCCCACTTCTAAAACAATTTTTGCAAAAATACAAAAATATTTTCCGTTTGCCTTTTTTTGTTTGCCTCTTTGCTTGAGTTGCAATGTGTCTTCTATTTGCTTGGATCTTCGCTTGCTAAAAATCTATTTATATGTATCCTCATCCACTCGTTAATCTTTTTAAAAGATCCAATTATGATGAACCAACTGCTAGTGAATTGAGTTCACTAGATTATCTTTATGAAATTTTGCTTGAGATTCGTGAATCTGAAAATTGTGATGAAGTGTTAAAAGAAGAAATTTATAAAGTGATTCATGATAGCTCCTTGGATGAAAAGCATGATTGCAATGATGTCATTATAAATTCTACTAATGTCAGTTGTGCCAATAATATGCAAAACCCCAAGCTTGGGGATGCTAATATTGCTATGTACGCTAGTTATTGCAATGATCATGATTGGGGTGATAATGATTCTTATGATCTTGAAAATTTATTTAAACCTCATGATGAATATGCTTCCGATAATATTGAAAGTGGGTTTGGAGGAGCGTCAACTTTAAGTAAAAATAATCCCACACATTTGGAGACTGTTTAATCTTATGATAGAAGTGGGTTTGGAGAGGTCATGACTTTAGTTGATGTTAATCCCACTACTTTGGAAGATTGTAAAACTTTTTTGCATGTGGATCATGGAGAGAAAATTTTATATGATAGCTATATTGTTGAATTTGATTATGATTCTACATGTAATTATTATGAGAGAGGAAAGTATGGTTGTAGAAATTTTGATGTTACTAAATCACCTCTCTTTGTGTTGAAATTACTAATGCTTCCTTCTTCCTATTTGCTTATGCTAGAAATTGCTTGTCTTGATAAACAAATTCACTATAAAATACCTATGCATAGGAAGTACGTTAGACTAAAACTTTTTTTTCACATGCTATATGATGCTCTCTTCGTGCTTCAATTTTTTTTTGTCTTTCATGTGAGCATCATTAAAATTATCAATGCCTAGCTAAAGACTTTAAAGAAAAGCGCTTGTTGGGAGGCAACCCAATGAATAATTATTTTTCCTCTTTTTCTTTTTGTTTTTGTATGTTGACACAATTATGCTACTGTTATGATTGTATTTTTATGTTTTAATTAGTGTTTGTGCCAAGTAAAGCCTTTAGGATTATGTTGGGTGATAGTTGATTTGATCTTGTTGGAAAATAGAAACTTTTGCTCCCAGTAGCATAAATGTTAAAAATCAGAGAAGCAAGATAAAATTTTGAATTTTTTACACAAGATTGATATACAAATTGCCTACATTTTCCTATTTTTTCAGAATTTTTGGAGTTACAGCAGTATGGTCAATGTCCAGATTATTACAGACATCTCTGTTTTTCATGGATTTAGTTTTCATTGCATTGTGTGCTTATTTTGATGAATCTATGGAGTATATCGGAGCGGGGGGTATAAGCCATGGTAAAGTTAGAATACAGTAGGTATAATGCAATAATAAAATATGATTGGGTTTGCAACATTACTTAAAGTGGTGATTTGCTTTATTATACTAATGGATCTCACGAATATTTTGTTGAGTTTTGTGTGATTGAAGTTTTCAAGTTTTGGGTGAGATCGTGATGGATGAAGGAATAAGGAGTGGAAAGAGCCAAAGCTTGGGGATGACCATGGCACCCCAAGGTAATATTCAATGAGAAACAAGCAACTAAGCTTGGGGATGCCCCGGAAGGCATCCCCTCTTTCTTCTAACGACTATCGACAATTTTACTTGGAGCTATATTTTTATTCGTCACATATCATGAGTTTTGCTTGGAGCGTCTTGTATTATATGAGTCTTTGCTTGCTTTGCTTTTTAGTTTGTCACAATCATCCTTGCTGGACACACCTATTTGAGAGATCCATAATGATGCTATGATTTGTTAGAATTGCTTTTTGTGCTTCACATAAATGTTTTGAGCTATGGAATTGCTCTAGTGCTTCACTTACACTACAAAAAAAGACACATCCGTGACATTTTGGGTCGAACGAATTTTTTCCTGTCATACTTATGACACTTCTATGACGATAATTGTGACAAAACCCAGTATCATCATTGATGTGGTGGGCTCATACTTCTATTACAAAAAATGGGCTTTTCGTCCTGGGCGGGCCGGAGACGCAGCTGCATGACATTCTTTGGGCCATCCATGACGGAAAAAACCGTGGTGGAAGAAAGGGTGAGGAAAATTTCAGGGAGTTCCCGGTTACGGTGGGTGGTCGGGGGCTGAGTGATGCACGTTTCTCTCGTACACGTACGCGTGTGTGTGCGAGGCGTTGGGCTGTAACTGAACCCGAGCGAGGCGTTAGGCTCTAACTGAACCCGAGCGATTGCGCTAGCTACGTTACTGAACCCAAGTGATTGCACTACAGGCTACACTTTACTGAACCCGAGCAATTGATCGAGGCTGTTAACTGAACCAGATCGAGCGATTCCTTCGCTAGTGGTGCTAACTGAAGCTAATCGATGCTGCCTCTGGATGAACAGTGAGCGTTGCAGGGGGGTTTGGATGAACAGTTCCCGGTGGGGGTGGATGAACAGGTCCCCGTGGTGTTGCCTCTGGATGAATAGCACCCCGATTGATCGAGCCGGTTGGGGCTGGATGAACAGAAGCCCGTGGAGGGCTGGATGAATAGGACGAGCCCGTGGAGGGCTGGATGAACAGTAGATGGTGGAGGGATGGATGAACAGTAGCCCGTGGAGGGGTGGTTGAACAGGGGCCCGTGGACAGGGCTGGTTGAACAGTAGCCGATGGAGTATCGTGCGGTGGAGGCTGGATGAACAGGAGCCCGTGGATTAACCTCGTAGGTGGAGGCTGGAGGAGGTCGACGGTGGATGAACAGTAGCCCGTGGAGGCTGGAGGAGGTCGACGGTGGAGATGAACAATATCCCGTGGTGTCCCGTTTTGCGGTTTGCCACACCCCTCCCAATGAATAGGACCCCCGTTTCGACCATAGCGCTCCAACACAAGTCCGTTTCCTCCATTTTGCGGTACGGCACACCCCTCCTGATCAATAGGACCCTGTTTCAACCATAGGAGGTCCAACACAAGTCTGTTTCCTCCGTTTTGCAATACGCCAGACCCCTCCCGATGAACAGGATCCCATTTTGAATGTGGCTGGTCGACCATAAGGCCGTTTCCTCCGTTCTGCGGTACGCCAGGCCTCATTTCCATCGGTTGTTCCGTCCAAGCCCTCCCGATGAACACGACGACGCATTCCGTTCCGACCTAGCCGGTTGGCTCCCCATGAACACGAGGAGAACGCAGTTTCTTCATTCCGACCCCGCCATGTACACGAGCCCTGGCCATATGTATGCACGAGTAGGCGTTCGAGACCCCGCCCATATGTACGTACGTGGCCGTATTTTCTTTCTTGCACACTGGCTGCTGTACGTAAGTGTACATGCTACGTGCGCGCCTCTACTACGACACGTGCGCGCCTCTACATCGACCAGTATGTATGTACACGTTCATGACCAGAATGACAATGCTACGTACACTTAGACCAGGTGGGTCCTGACTGTCAGGCACTTCCTTCCATGCGAAGGTGTAGCTGGTGGGTCCCAGCAGTCAGGGGGGCGAATCATATTTTCTTATTTGCCCGGACGCACTTCTTTGTGTGTTAAGATGTAGCTGGTGGGTCCCAGCAGTCAGGGGGAAATGTTTTTTTCGCGAAATACGGTGGCCTGTCCGGTGGGTCCCCGCTGTCAGGTGGAGGAATAATTATTTTGCGCGTAATAAGGAGGAACTTCCTTGCGGCCGCCATGGACCCAGCTGTCAGCTTCTCCATGTACAGTACTCTTCCGATGGAAGTCATTCCTTGACCATGTTGACCACGCCGCGCCGAGAGCACCAGGGCGGTGGACGACGATGAGGCCTAGGAAGGGGACGACACGGATCCGGGGAAGACGCGGCAGTGTAAGCCCGCACGGAGAGGAGTACGAAGGTTCACTGGTTCGGGTGCGGTGTGGGGCTGTTGTCACCGCAAGGCCTGGCCAGTGGTGGGAATAGTAGGGGGCAGTGAGGCCTCCGCGACAGCACAACCGACCATGGGAGGCAGGAGCATGCGACACAACCGGCGCTGCTTTGGGCGGCTGGAGCACGAAGACCAGAGGTTGAAGAAGCACTACGGCCATTGGATAGACATCGTACGGTCACTGGAGCTAGAATCGTTCATATTGACTAAGTTGACAAAGCCCTCCATCCCCGTCAACTTAGTAGGCCCACAAGTCAGCCTCCCACCAAGGTGAGTCCCAGCTAGCAGGGGGAGTATTCATTTTTTGTGCGTAATAAGGTGGCACTTCCGGTGGGTCTGAGCTGACAGCGGGGGGACGTTTTTTTAGGAAATACAGAGGCCCTTCCGGTGGGTCCCAGCTATCAGGTGGAGGAATCATTATTTTGAGCGTAATAAGGAGGCATTTCCCTGTGTGGGCCCCTATTGTCAGCCTCTTCCGATGGCTGTTGTTTGTTGACCATGTTGACCTCGCCGCGCTGAGAGCACAAACGCGGTGGAAGAGGGCGAGGCCCAGGAATAGAACCACCCGGAGCCGGCGAAGCCACCGTAGTAGATGCCCACACCGAGGGGAGTATGAGCGCTGACTGGTCGGCTGCGGGGTGAGGCTGACGTTGCCGGAAAATAACAGGATGTGTGGGTGGTTAGAGGGATGGCCTGGCGCCAGCACAACCAGGCACGGGAGGAGGGAGCAGGCAGTCCTGCCGGCACTGGTTTGGCCGGCTGGAGAAGGAAGATCAGAGATTGAAGAAGCACGACGGCCGTTGGATGGACATCCAATAGTCACTGCTGTGTGTTGACTAAGTTGACAAAGGCTTGCGTACGCGTCAAATTTTTTTTAGGACATCGTCATCGTCAACCTAGTAGGCCCAGAAGTCAGCCTCCAAATCTGTGGAAAACAACATACAACCCATTAGCCATTATTTTCAATAATTTACAGCCCATTTGCTAATTCTTAAGGATATTTGAAGCCCATATTCTTTTTATTAGCATTACAGACCATATATTCTGAGCACTGCTAAAAAATTCAACGAAATTTTGCATATTTCGGTGGGGTCCGAACTCTTTTAATCACGAAATTTTGAGTCACGTTAAAAATAATTTTCAAAAAATTATATCAAAATAAAATTCAAAAAACAATTCTCCGCCAAAAAAATGAATGAAATTTAGAATCTTAACTAGCAAGATGCCCGTTCGTTGCACGAAACATGAAGATGCATTTGTATGAGTAGTTTATCTTGTGGGAGAAAAGATGGTATTTTAATGTAATTGCCAGTTGGCTTTGGTTTTCATAAGAGTAGAGAGTATAGAAATCCTGAAAAAAGTGATATTTTAATGCAATTGCCGGTTGGCTTTGGTTTAAAAATTTACAACCCATTTCTTACAACTTATAGTCCATTTTCTGGGGAAGCCCATTTCTTACTACTTACATCCCTCCTCGTCTTGAAAGATTTGCAGCCCAACAGGGCTGAGAAAAGCAAGTAGGCCTCGGTTTTGGTATTCTCCAAAAAAAGAACTGGGCTAGCCATTTTCAGAAAGAAAAAATATATCAACTGGGCTCGTCATGTGCTTAATAAAAGCGTAAGCGTGGGCTACACGGGCCACAGCCCTCGCACAACACGCAGTTGAGCTCCGTCTCTGAAACTAAAAAACAACTAGGCGAGCTGCTGGGTCCCTAGTGTTATCCGCTCGTTGTGTAATTTTCTCATTTATTGAGTACATTGACAATGGCGTGGGACCTAGTTGTCAAACAATTAGGAGGAAGTATTTTTTTGGCTTGTAATAACGAGGCACCTGCTTGCGAAATGCAATGACCCTGGTGGGGACCTGCTGTCAGCCTCTCCACGTACAGTCATCTCCTGATTCCTCTTGGTTGTTGACCATGTTGACAACTCCAGACGGCGGCGGGCACAGTGAGCGAACCAAAGCGGAGAACAATGGCGATTCCTCGGACGGGAACGAACATCAGCCGTGGAAGATGCGGCAGTGTAGTGGCAGGTGGAGGGGAGTACGAGGGTAACAACATGCAACTCAAGCATACAAATGGTACAAAAAGCCCAAGGATTATTTTTTTCATCAAATTTTTAGACAAAACCCAGATTGAACATGATAGTAACATCTAACCCAACCAATCTTTTTTGCAGACACAAACAAATGGATCGGTCTGATCCATAAAATCAACATCCTGTGCAAAACAATTTATTTCAGGATGACTACAACTTGTTGTAAATAGAAGCCGAGCACGTTTAGAAGCCCATTTGTCGACATAAAACTTGTTTTTTTGCTGTTCAACATGTTCGTCCGTGAGAAATCTCTTGCGGTAAAAATTAAGCCTCATGGACAATAGTGACCTCGCATTCAACAGGGAGAATGTGACAAAGCTTCTGTTTGCCTGGTTGGATGCATGTCGTTCCATTGTTATTGTCCTCAAACGAATGTCATGAGAACTGAGAAAATCCTGGTTCTTATTACACAACCGATTGGTTATATGTTTTTCTCCATGTGGTTCTGCCTAAGTAGACACGAAGATTGAAAACAGTTAAGGTCTGAAAAAAGAGTATGTCGAAAGAATGACAGCTGAACAGTTAATTCTAGTACAATATATACGGGCTTTCAATGTGCATGAAATCATCACCTCTATATATAAATTCTCCAGAGATCGAAAGCATAGAAGTAAGCCAATTATTATGTCCAGATCAAAACTAAACATTATGATATATATGATCTTGACAGAATCCAGCAGCATTGATAGCCTACCAATGGACGAACTCTTCATTGAGATTATAACATAATATTAGTACCCAAAGTGTACTCCAAGATGATAGAAAACTTATGCACACAAATGAAAAATGCAGCTTATGATTACAAATGTGTAGATGAAAATATACGGTACCTGAAAAGGTGAGGAGCCAAACACCAACTCCTTGTGATCATTAAACGGGTCACAAATTACACCCAAGGTCTCCAGTTTGGCCACAAAGGCGACATTTATTTGTGAAGGTGTATAACAATTATCAAGGAGCAACCTTTGAAGTGAAGGGCATCTTCGATGATGAGCTGCTGTCCTTCAAAACTAATTCCAATGCTTTTAAGGTGAGGCGACTTTATTTGGAGACAACTAATACGGATTTCTATTCCCAAAACAATCAGCAAGCGCTCCAAGGCAGGGCAACTAGAGTGGATGATGTTGTGCAGTGAGGCCTCCGACAGATAAACCACCACAAGTGAAAGATTGTTTAGTAGTGGGAGTCGAAGCATTTGTACCAGATCGTCTGGTAGATGGCACCGGGCGAAGGTGGCAGTGTGGAGAGAGGACGAAAACCGCGAGATGGACAATGGTGGTGTGGGCATGAATTCTTGGTGTGTTCGTGGTATGAAACTTTTGTGGTAATGGTACAACTCAAACTGCTGGAGTTTTCCGAATTTAGGGGATGTCAGCCAAGCATGCACCGTGCCGGGTATGGACAACAGGTAGCGTGTTGGGATGGAGAGGCATTGAACGGGGCCCCGCTGGTGAGAAGAGACGATGGCTCTGAGGAGATCAAATTCAGGAAGGACAGATATCTGACGATAGTCGAGATTGAGGGGCGCGGTGCGCCATAGAGGGCACCACCGAGTTGAGAGGACTTGTGTGCGGCAGCAATCCTTGGTGGGGAGAAGTGAGATGATCTCCTCAAGGATGACCTCCAGGAGATCGCTGATGTGGTCCACCGGAGATTCTACCGGCTCCTCAGATCTGGGTGGTTGGGGGGGGGGGGGGCTTGCCGCTTCTCCCCGCGCTACCGGGTGCATGATCTACAACCGGCACCGCCGCTGGCGGGAGCCTCATCTTCTTGGCGCTGGGGCCAGCCGACTCCATTTTCCTTGTGGGCGTCGCGCCGAGCTCACGGGTTCAAGCAGAGTAGCCAGAGACGAGCCTAGTGGCAGTGCGAGTGGGGAAGAAGGAGGGCTGGGAATTTGTGTAGGAGTGGAAGAAGAGGAGCATGCGTTTTCTGTACGAGTGAGGAAGAATATGAGCGGGGGTTTTCTAGACGAGTGAGGAAGATTGGGGAGCAGGGGGAATTGGGGGGGAGGGGGGGGGGAAGACGGAAGCGGGAGAGCGAGCTGTTCATGTTTATAAGGCCCGCTACACTAACTAGTCGCTTTTTCCCAAGAACCGCTCTCTTCTTTTGCGTTGTTGCATTGGAGCTGGCGCATGGACTTGGCTGACTGGCCATGCATGCAGGATGCATGTGCCCGCCAGCCACTGCATGCGTCTGGTTTGTTACTAGGCCTATTTAATAGGGTGGTTATGGAGTAAATTAAGGAGATTTATTTTCTCTGTGTGCATCGACCAAATTAGAGGATGGGGTACTGGATGAAGACACTCACATTAAACTAAGCTTCAGAAGATACTGTATGCATACTAACATTCAGAAGAACAAAAGTTCAGCATGTTTATGCATCTCAATGATTCACCATACTATAATCAATACAAAGCTGTGAGAAGGTGTGGAAATAAAGAAAATTGGTTGATGCTTCTCTGAGCAAAGGGCCTCCCTGCGCACGCATTAATTTCCTGGGCATGCTTATTTCTTCTCAATGTTGCGAGCACTTTGAGCATGTTGGCAACTCCACAGCTAGCTAGCTTCCTCATCTTGCAATTGATGCTGACACATTTGCAGCAAACACATGAGGCAATAGAGATGACTCAACATGAGTCCGTATTGTGCAGTTCCCCTGAAATCATATTCATTGTCCTGAATCTGAAAAGATAGGAAAACAGTAGCTATACTTAAACGGTGTTGCACAACAATAGCACATTATCAATAGCTCGGCATGACAAAACACGATCATCTGGACGAAGGGGATACTGACCTGCCTGAGGAAGATCATATATAATTTCATAAGTCCTTGGTTGATTTCCACCTTCGGCTGCACTGCTTGTTTGCTCCTCCACACATGATAGGATCATTCCGCACTGCATTCAGCAAGTCAACTTACGAATAAGCTAATTCCATCTTGCGGTGGTCATTGTACCTAGTTACTAATGTAGGAATACCTGGAGCACCATGAAGTTAGCTGACAGCAGGTAGATGAAGCCATATAAATTTTGTGCGGTGCTACCAAAATTGAGGTTTGTATCCCTTCCCGTTATGAGAGTTCTTCTTGAAGTTGGTAGATTGTGACGGCTTGTTCTTTGCATCAAGCTTGCCTTTCCCCCGAGATTTGTTGTTGTTTTTTGGGGCTGGTTGGGCTGGAAGTTCTTCTCGTGTACCATGTGGGCACTAGAAGCTCCCTCAGCGACCCGAGCACGTGTGTCTTTTGCTCTCGCCTTCTCCTCAAAATCAACAGTGCTAATGAGATCCAAAACAGAAAACTCATGTCTCTTGTTTTTCAGAGAAGTAGCAAAATTGTTCCACGAAGGTGGAAGCTTGGCAATGATGGTCCTAGCAAAAAAATTTGTCAGGCAACACACACTTAAAGTACTCGAGTTCCTTTGAGAGTGACTGTATCTCATGAGTCTGCTGAACAACAGAGTGCTCATCATTCATCTTGTAGTCACAGAATTACTCCATGACCTGCAACTCGTTGCCAGCGCCCGAGGGCCCAAACGTGGCCTCGAGCGAAGCCCACATGTCTTTGCCGCTGTCAAACGACATATATGAATCCATAATGGAATCGTGAAGAACACTCAGCAGGGCGGCTTTGAAGAGGGTATCCATGTTCTCAAAAGCTTCTTGCTGTGTAGGATTAAGATTTCCCTCAGGCTTACCCTTAGTTGCGTCATAGCAGTACATGATCTGAAACCAATATAATGCTCTTGCGCGCCACCTTTTATATTGCACCCCCTTAAAAGTAGGCGGCTTCAAAAGCGCAACAAAACCACTCGGAGTAAATTGCCTATAATCAGGTTTATGGATTGGATTGTTGAATATATGAGCAATTTACTATGAGATTTAATCCGAATCAGCAGTAAATAGATCATGACGACAATTGCAAACATCAAAGTAATGATGCGAACTAAACCAGGAGGACAGAATCACATACTATACAGCGGGAGCAGAACCACTATGGTTGATGTTGTCACTCATGTCGTTGATGAAGAGGTTACCGAGGTCGGGGAAGAAGGTTGTCGTTGAGGAGGTCATCACTGGCAGCAGTCACATGAGTGTGCTCCCCAAAAACCTGATCGCCCCTCTCCCGTACAGGATCACGAAAGGCGGGGTTTGTAGGACTGCTGTCCCTTCTCGCGGTGCACGTCGGAAGGAGGGCTGGAGAAGAATTGCGTGGCAGCGCTAAGATCTGGAACAATGCGAAACCATATGATACAGCGGCGGCTAGGGTAGAGCATGTCAGGTCGGTCGTGCGAGTAAGACCAAGTATAATAGTAGGCCTTTGGCCCCAAAACTCCACGTCCAAGTCAATAATAGCCCCACCAAGGTTTGTCTAAAAAAACAGAGTAATTAAGGCGTCCGTTAGTCCCTTTAGTATAAATACTATATCATTAATAATGGCCCCACCTTTTGTCTCACAAAGTATGTTGGGGCTCCTGCTACAACCGGCTACAAGTTTACAATCCGCTTCTCTTCTCTCTCCTTCAACTAAGCCCAAATACTATATTTAAATCCTTATAGCCTGCTCATGTCTTCTAATTGTAGTACTTGCTCCAAAGTTACTCTCTACTGTGTAGTCTGAAATGCCGGGCGTGCAGCGGGCGGTGCCCTCGGTCGGCGCGCCGCTTCAATGGCGGAAGCAGTGAGAGGTCGCTGTCGGTGTCAAAACCGGCGGATCTCGGGTAGGGGGTCCCGAACTGTGCGTCTAGGCGGATGGTAACAGGAGACAAGGGACACGATGTTTTTACCCAGGTTCGGGCCCTCTCGATGGAGGTAAAACCCTACTCCTGCTTGATTAATATTGATGATATGGGTAGTACAAGAGTTGATCTACCACGAGATGAGAGAGGCTAAACCCTAGAAGCTAGCCTATGGTATGATTGTTGTTCGTCCTACGGACTAAGACTCTCCGGTTTATATAGACACCGGAGAGGGCTAGGGTTACACAGAGTCAGTTACAATGGGAGGGGATCTACATATCGTATCGCCAAGCTTTCCTTCCACGCCAAGGAAAGTCCCATCCGAACACGGGACGGAGTCTTCAATCTTGTATCTTCATAGTCCGGGAGTCCGGCCAAAGGTCATATGCCATCCATCCGGACACCCCCTAATCCAGGACTCCCTTAGTAGCCCCTGAACCGGGCTTCAATGATGACGAGTCCGCCACGCAAATTGTCTTTGGCATTGCAAGGCGGGTTCCTCCTCTAAATACTTCATAGAAGATGTTGAACACAAGGATAGTGTCCGGCTCTGCAAAATAAGTTCCACATACCACCACGATGCAGAGCGTCCCATGTTCATCCCCATGTACACTCCGACTACTCTTCAAGCCCCAAGAGGACATATGACGAGACCTCGAATATACACCATAGGACACAAGGTGAACTCGCTCCTCTCCGAACCTTCACTTTCTACATGTGAGACATGGCTACTACCTCATGCATGGATCTTGCATATGCTCAGGTACCATGTAAGCAACCAAGGAGAAGGAATGGTGCAAGACGGACATCAAGATCAAGGAGGCAGTCTGCCCAGCCTGGAAGGACCGGAACAACCGCCCAACAACCGGCCGAGCGGTACAACCGGCCGACTACCGCCCAACAACCGGCCACCATTCTGTGATCAAGCGGTGCAAGGCCGGTACATCACCGGATGTACCGGTAAATCCCAAAAGACCGGTACTACCGGCCCAACGACCGGTACAACCGCTGGGGGCCCGACGCCCATCTGCAGAAGCCAGCACCTGACCCCAGCGGTAGTACCGCCTTCCTCGTCCGATACTTCCGCCCTCCATGAGTCGCCAGCGGTACAACTGCCCCATCGACCGGTACAACCGGCCTGTCTGCGCACAGTGTATTGGGCCGAGCCCGTGTACCCCTTCGCCCTCACTTACCCCTTCGTGGCTCTAGACTATATATACTCCTCCACCTCCTCCTAGTTAGGTTTAGCACTGGATTAGCTCATATTTGTGAGAGAGCCTTTGCTCATCCACTTGGATACTTCTCCTTGGAGTTCAGGACCTCTTCGGAGAAGATCCCCCAAGCGGATTCAAGACCCCCATCGTGGGAAGATCCCCTCGTGGATTCAAGACCTCTGTTAGGAGATGAACGGTCCTTTGTATCCTTACCTTTGTTGACTATGGATCATATGTACCTCTTTGTGTTCGGTGATCTAGCACTCGTGTGATTGATTACTTGTCGGTTGAGTGTTTCTCTTGTTCTCCCCGTGTTTTCCCTCTAGTTCTTCTGCGTGTTCTTCGAGATTCCCCGTAGGATCCCTCCAAACGTGAAAGATCGACCACTTAGGGTTCTGCCCTACATCATCTTGGTATCATGAGCCAGGTTCATCACGTTTTTGGAGCCCCTACCCCGTGTTTTCTAGCTTGATTTTGTTGTTTTCGTCCTAAATCCAAAAATCCCCACCAAAAATAGCCCCAAATTTTTTTGTGATTTGTTGGTTTGATGATGTTTTGTTGATTTTGATCCGTGGATTTGCTTGGTTTCAAGTGGATCTAGCATTCCCCCAAGTTTCTCCTATTCTCATCCACGAAATCCATCCAATTTGGCCCCGAAATCATCCAATTCCGCCCCAAAATCGCACCCCGAGTCGATCAGCGAAAAATCCCGACTCGAGCGGTACTTCCGCCCCTTCGAGCGGTACTACCGCTGAGTACCTCGAGCGGTACAACCGCCCTCACAAGCGGTACTACCGCCCCTCCCAGTTTCAGCGTTCCGAGTTTCACCGTTTTGCCCATAACTAATTCATCCGGAGTCTGTTTTGACGTTCTTTAGCTCGTTTTGAAGCTATTGACATCCCCCATCCCACAAAAATACCATCAACACAATTAGACTCCATCAAATTTTCCAAAATTTGGCAAGTTTGCCTAGGCCCTCCACCATATCATCCGCATAGCCACCACCGACTTCCGCAACCTAACCCATTTTGTTCCCCTTAGCATTAGTGGTTGCTTGAGTAGTGATTCGAGTCTCCTAAGGTGTTTCGGCTACTTAAGGACAATTGCTTCTTCATCAACCACCGCCACCACTTCCGCATAGGCGTGCCCACCATACACTTCCGCCAATCCCAACTTAATCCAAATTTGTTTGAGTTGTGGCTGGTGTCTCCTAAGGTGTTTCGGCTACTTAGGGACGACAACTTCAACTCCGACACGTGTATAGCCCGTCACTCCACTTCTGCATTGCCAAGTGCAAACCACCACCGCTTTCCCGCTACCACCATTTTGACATTTGACGTTTGAGATTTTGAGTTCGCGGTTTTTCCGTTTCCTAAGGTGTTTCGGCTACTTAGGGATGAGACTCCATCATCTTGGTATCTACATCAAGAACACCGCCACTCATCATCACCACGGATGGTAACCTCCATATCATCTTGGTATAGTGGTATCCCTCCATTGTATATTACCCTTGCCATTGCATTGATAACCTCTAGCCCATTTTGCGTTACTTGCCTATCGAGACTAGCCATTTGAGTATTGCCGGCAACGTGACTTGTGCACATTAGTGATCATACTTCCCATAGCATACATACCATTTCATCATGGTGCATATATTGGTATCATATCTTGTGTCACAAGTTTGTTCCCGCATATACACAATTGCTATCTTGGTTTGTGCATTGTGCAAAAGTGGCCATAGAAAAAAAAAGAGAGAAATAAAGCTTTTAAGCAAAAGAAAGAGAGCAAAGAAGCTTGTAAGCAAGTGCCATAGCATCATACCACATTGCATATAAGATTGTCATATACGATCATCTTGGATCATCTTGAGAGAAACACCGGGAATCATACATACATAGCATACTTGGGATAGAAGTTTATCCATTTTGGCATCTTATAGGTTGTGCACAAGTGTCGTATCCACCTATTGAGCAATCGTGCTAGCGTCTCTCTTGAGTTGTGCAACACGAGCGTTTTCCGTGGATTCCACATTTTGTGCTCATTCCTTGGTTGCACGACCCCATTTATCTATCCGTGTGTGTGTTCCCGTGTGCCACATATTGCTATTAGTCTACTTGTTTCGCTTGCGAATTTGTGAATCTCTTTCAACATTATTGACTCTTGCTAACATTTTGCATTAAATTTTTGTGCCACTATCCTCACCGAGCTCCACTATAAGCTTTACTTGTGTAGGTGTGAGAACCGACAAGGATTGGTACTAATAGTGCTATTTCATTGTCCGCATTTGAGTGAACTTGATTCATTGTCAACATCGGTCAAGGTACATTGGTATAAGTTCTTCTCTTTCTCCCACTCATATTTGCTCAAGTCTTGTGATGGATAGGCAAGGCATTTCCTCTCCGGTCCTCGACAATAACGACGGCATGAACAATTACATCACCAAAGCGTCTATCTTCGATCTACAACGACAAGTGCAAGGCACACAATCAAGATTGCGAGAGTGCATCGAGAACATCTCCATCGACATTCATCACTCCGAAGCAAGGAGAAGGGACTACTTCGACAAGAAGCTTGCCACACATAAAGAGGAGCAAGATGCAAGGATGGAGGAGATTAGAGCCTTGATCAAGTCTACTTCCCCTTCGTCATCTTCAAGGCGGCGACATTCAAGACACAAGTCTTCGGAGCACGAAAAAGATGCAAGCGCAAGTCGTCCAAGTCAACATCTACATGGCGACCACCATCACGTTCGTGATCCACATCGTCATGAAGGACAAGTCACCTCCAAGCATCATGTGCACGACGACGACGAACGCCTTCGAGCTCAAGCGCGACAACGACACCATCATCATGAAGATGCTCCACAAGCGCAAGTGCACAAGTCCCAACATGCCAATTCCAAGCTTCATAAGCACAAGAGAAGACCGCGAGACGAGCACCACCAAGACGGTGCTATGGCGACATCAACCACTTCGGCATCTTCGCCAAGTGTTCTCAAGGCATCTTCGCCTTTGGACGTACGGCATCTTCGCCTACTTCCCACGAGTACGCCTACAACGACTTCATCAAGTCCAAGGCGACCACCTACAAGCGAGGGCGACACTTCCATCTTCGGAAGCCCCTCAAGGAAGATGGCCGAGCATGGGAAACTCCCTTCGGTCATGGAGACGAGCTATGAGGTGCCACATCATATGGACCTCCAACACCAAGACGGCGACAAGACGGTCGAGCAAGGGCCATCCCCTTCGACTACGGCGACAAGCGCGAACCTCTTCAACAACATGAAGATGGTGCCCATATTGGACTCATCCTCTGAGTCAAGCTACGCGACCGCGCATGGAGACATTTGCACCAACATCTCTCCAACACCCACATATGAAGAGATGCCCCATTTGTCATGTGAGGAGAGCCACCACCCCATGAGAGAGATGACTGACTCCACCATACGTGACATTGAGAGCATTTCCTATGAGAGGATGAGTGTGACCACCACTAGCCCCACACATGAGAGCATGCCACACATCCTATGTGAGGTTGAGCGCCATTTGAGTGGCTGCACCAACCATATGAGTGAGAGCATCCTTGAGGGAGTGAGTGAGCCACAACACTTAGAGAGTGAGGTAGTTGACACGGCATATGAGGCCATTTCGCTTTCTAACAACTTAACCTCTACCTCTCTTGTGTTGTCTTCTTTGTTGCTAGGACCCATATATGATGACGCGCCGATTCGCGATGACTACGTCCTCCCTTTGGACACGACGATGGCCATGGTGGATGATGATGCACCCCCCACATGGTTCCATCAAGATGACGATGACCATGACTTGATCTTCAACACCTCACCTACAACACATGAGCGACGCTCCAAAGGTAACATAGGTGATGGTGCTTCTCTAGTCCCACTAGTGGACATTCTTGAGATTGATTGCTTGCATGATGTTGACCCACCTATTACCATGCTTCATGCTAGTGAAACTTCTTCATGCCTTGACTTACCTATTTACGATGAATATGATGATGAGCATGTTGAGTTGCCTAGTTGTGATGCTATGCTTCATAGGATATCATGTGAAAATTCTATTGGTCACATCATGTTTGATAATCCGCTTGACTTGTCATATGCTATGCATGAGATCAACCATATGTCTTATTTACAATCTCAACATAGTAACTATGCATACCCCGTTAAAATCAATCCCATTTGCACTTATGGCATAGATGACGAGATGACGGTCATTGGCTTTTGCTTCTCTTGTGATGATATTGTCATGCTTCCTTTACATGATTTGTGCAATTCATCTCCTATACCATGCCATGATCACATTGGTCCGAATATGCATTGTTTTGGATGTTGTCAATATTCTCCATGTGATGTTTCCACTAATGCTCATGAGGAGACCCCCATAGTTTCCTCATACATATTAGGAGATTTTGATGCATTCCATACTTTGCATGATTCCCATAATTGCGTGCACCATATGCATTCCATGAATAACAATGCTTTAGAGATTGCTCGTGATGCATTACACAATTTGAGTCTCCATTATGCTATACATAACAACAAACCTATCATGATGGATGACATGTTTCTATATCACACATCTCATTTATTTGAGCATTGACTATTTTGTGCTAACCGACACATGCACGTGCGCATCATGATGGATGATGTGTACATATACCATGCACACACAATTTTCTCTTTGTCTTTGTTTTGTGTAGGTACTTATGAACACTCGTCAACCTCACAATCCCATGAGTTGACGAAACGAGCTCTTGAGAGCAACGATGACTTGGGATCCCGTGGACTATCCTTACCACCGTTCCATTCGCGCAAGGACTACGCGCATCTCTTCTACTTGGCTCTCACACGGCTATGGGCTATTTACCACTTGTCACCTTATGCTCATTTTCCCATGTTCACTTTGCATGTTATACTTGCTTCTATGCATTTTCCATGCAATTGTGACCCTTGCTTGCATCTACCCATGATTCACCATTATGATACTTCTATGTGTATTTGCATGCTTGGTGGAGATCCTTGTTGCTATTGCCATGTTTATCATGTGCCTCATACTATTGTTGATTCTTATGTTGGGAGAGTCATGATGTTACATTGCTATTTACATAGGACTTCTTGCCAACACCATGAACCTACTTTCCTCATATCTTGCTTTCATGCTTGTGCTATGACATGTGAATTATTCATGCGCACTATTTGCACACATGACATGCCTGCCATGATTCCTCCTAGTATGTTGCATCTTTGCACTACTAGCTTGCTTGACTTGATTGATATGATTGCTTGCTATGTTGCATCACCCATGTTCCACTATTACTTGCTTTCTTGGGTTGATGACATATATGCTCATGCCTCTCACATGATATATCTTGATCATTGTCTCTTGTGTCCATTAGTTGCCTCTTTCATATCCACTTGTATTGAGTGCAACCATACTATGCTTATTGATTTCGGAGACTTTGACACCTTACTTGTGATGCATACTTCTTTCCTTGAGCCTCTTGTATTTGGTTGTTCTTGCATCATATGCCTCCACACTATGAAATGCTCCCTTGTACCTTCTTATGATGAGCATGATGCATACACTTGTTTGGTATATTACCACTCGAATGACAGGTTTTGCATGTCCACTAACCTCATTTATTTTTCTGAGTGTTTGTCATGTTCTTTCGTTTTGAAGGATTCACAAGGCATTACCGTCATGAGACATATTGGTTATGTGAAGGCATACAAGATGAACAACTACATCATCTTTGAGACACTCCTACAGGTGACCTCTTTCACTTTGAGCCATCCTCAAATACGCATATTGGATGGGTCACTCTTTCATTGTTGTTTCCTTCTTGTTGTCTACATGATACATCTCGTGAACGGAGGAGCGACATTGGAGATTGGCTACATGGACCTTCACATTGAGGAGCGCTCGCACTTCTTGGATGCACCTTCAAAACTCCACTCATGCCTCGACATCGAGCTTTGGTACACCAACACCTCCATATTTGTTGATTGTGCTCATACATGTCATGCTCGATGGACATATCATACTCACCACAAGTTTGCACACTATGCATGGATTGACTCACATTATGATTGCCTTGTTGCATCTTGTATTCCCATGTCATCCATGATATATGAGCTCGTGCATTTCCATAGCAAATTTGTTGTGATCTTCCTTGATGGCATATTCATACATAATGATCATATTGTCCACCATCAATTGCATGATAACATACAAATGTTGAGCATCCATTGCCATATTCATGCTATTGATAAACCGTCTCACTATGACATTATTTTGCACCGTGGTTGCATTGATCATACTTACAACACATTTGTGTGCACAATGATTGCATTTCCTCCCATGAATGCTTGGCATCTCATTCTAGATCATCTTGATAAGCTTCATGCGCTTTGTCACGACCTATCTTGCCGCACGAACTCATTCTTACATGATGGACACTTTGTGTGCGCTAACCATTGTATTTCCGAGTGTTGCTTGTGTTTGCTATTTTTGCATGTCTATCACTCCGGCGACACCTTGGACTACTTGGATTGCGCAATGTCTTCAACTTCGTCCAACTACAAGTCCGTCCACGACAACCGTTTCCATGGTAATGAGGATCACGATCCGAGGTCGGATCTTTCACAAGGGGGGGGGAGATGATGCGGAGCATCCCACGTTCATCCCCATGTACACTCCGACTACTCTTCAAGCCCCAAGAGGACATATGACGAGACCTCGAATATACACCATGGGACACAAGGTGAACTCGTTCCTCTCAGAACCTTCACTTTCTACATGTGAGACATGGCTACTACCTCATGCATGGATCTTGCATATGCTCAGGTACCATGTAAGCAACCAAGGAGAAGGAATGGTGCAAGACGGACATCAAGATCAAGGAGGCAGTCTGCCCAGCCTGGAAGGACTGGAACAACCTCCCAACAACCGGACGAGCGGTACAACTGGCCCACTACCGCCCAACAATCGGCCACCATTCTGTGATCAAGCGGTGCAAGGCCGGTACAGCACCAGATGTACCGGTAAGTCCCAAAAGACCGGTACTACCGGCCCAACGACCGGTACAACCGCTGGGGGCCCGACGCCCATCTGCACAAGCCAGCACCTGACCCCAGCGGTAGTACTGCCTTCCTCGTCCGGTACTTCCGCCCTCCATGAGTTGCCAGCGGTACAACCGCCCCATCGACTGGTACAACCGGCCTGTCTGCGCACAGTGTATTGGGCCGAGCCCGTGTACCCCTTCGCCCTCACTTACCCCTTCGTGGCTCTAGACTATATATACTCCTCCACCTCCTCCTAGTTAGGTTTAGCACTGGATTAGCTCATATTTGTGAGAGAGCCTTTGCTCAACCACTTGGATACTTCTCCTCGGAGTTCAGGAGGTCTTCGAAGAAGATCCCCCAAGCGGATTCAAGACCCCCATCGTGGGAAGATCCCCTCGTGGATTCAAGACCTCCGTTAGAAGATGAACGGTCCTTTGTATCCTTACCTTTGTTGACTATGGATCATATGTACCTCTTTGTGTTCGGTGATCTAGCACTCGTGTGATTGATTACTTGTCGGTTGAGTGTTTCTCTTGTTCTCCCCGTGTTTTCCCTCTAGTTCTTCCGCATGTTCTTCGAGATTCCCCGTAGGATCCCTCCAAACGTGAAAGATCGACCACATAGGGTTCTGCCCTACATCACACCGTAGAGAGAATAATATCTGCACAAATCCAACCTGCTGACGTATTCCGTAGCGTGACATCATGCCACGGCCAAGTCTTTATTCGAATCATTTTACCGTTCCACCTCAGCGCGTTTAGCGAGGCGGTTTCCTTGGCACGTCTTGTCAAAGCAGAGATCATGTCCCCTTATTCCGGGATTCTCATCAATACGAGCGTGGGTAACCCAACCGCGCCATTAACCGTGGCGCTTGGGAGATAAGCGAGTTTTATTAGGTCGGTGGGGGCTCGTAGTTTCGGCCACCCATATAAGGGGATAAGGATCTACCCTTTCCATTTACACCTTCCTCCTCCTTTGCTTATCCGTCCCTGCGCACTCGAGCTCCAACGCCCGAGCCCGCACTTCTCACCTCAACCTACTCCAATCATGTCCGGAGCGGGAGGTAGATGGATGGCCTCCTCCATCAGGGAGGGGCAAATCAAAAAGTTGAGGAAGGCCGGATACTTGTCTGACGACATCGCGCACCGGCTTCCAGATGAGGGGCAACTCATCCCCACCCCTAGGCCCCATGAGAGGGTTGTATTTCTCCCCCATTTCCTCCGCGGACTGGGCTTTCCTCTTCACCCGTTCGTCCGGGGGCTCATGTTCTACTATGGCCTGGACTTCCATGATCTGGCCCCGAACTTCATCCTCAACATCTCGGCGTTCAACATCGTGTGCGAGGCCTTCCTCTGCATCCAGCCCCACTTCGGCTTATGGCTGAAGACTTTTAATGTCAAGCCGAAGGTAGTGGGAGGGCGCCAAGCGGAGTGCGGAGGTGCCATGGTGGGCCGGATGGCCAACGCCCTATGGCTCGAGGGCTCCTTCGTGGAGACAATAAAGGGGTGGCAATCGGGGTGGTTCTACATCACCGAGCCGCGTGATCCCAAATGGGCGGCGGCCCCCGAATTCCGATCTGGCTTCCCCACACAGCTCACTTCCTAGAAAGAGAAGGGCCTAACGTGGGGGGATTCGGAAGAGCTGATCGGACGTCAAACCTGCGTCCAAAAGCTGGTGAACAAGAATCTCAAGCTTGTCAACGTTCCAGGTCATGCTCATCCGCCGGATCCTCCCATGCCAACAACGGGCCTTCAAATTGTGGGAGTTCAATCCGGCACAACACCAAACCTTGAGCAAGCTTTTCGACACTACGTACGAAGATGCCTGGAAGGTGCTGTTTAAGGGCGCTGAGGCACCCGCATCCGCTACCGAAGATCACGGATTCAGCTCGTGGAGTCAGGCGAGCGAGGCAAGCTATTCTACCCTTTACGGGACTCTTGTCTTTCATAGTCTGACTCTATGTGGGATCTAACCTCCCTTTCCTTTGACAGGACTGGCTGAAGACGTTCGGGCAGGTGAACTGTCCGGCTCCCTTACCAGAAGACCCAGCGGATGCTCGATTGATAGGGCTGCTGGTCTCGACACCTCACGTGGTGCCGGAGAAGAAGGCCAAGAAGGTCACGGGGACTCGAAAGAGTTCCCGGCTCTTGGTGGTGTCGGATTCATCGCCTGACAACCCCGAAGCACCCTCCACCTCTGAGGACGAGGAGGAGGAAGAAGAAGAAGCCTCTCCCCCTCCAACGGGGGGAGGAAAGAAAAGGAAGGCCGCCCCAACCGGGGAGGCCGGAGGGTCCAAGAAGGGGAGGAACCTTCTTCCGGACTACGCCTCCGATGCCGAAGACGGCGGGGAGGAATGGCCATCCAGGGTCAAGCCCCTGGCAAAATCGTAAGTGTCCGGATAGCAGAATAACTTATGGCGTTCCTCTATTTTATGGTACCTTCTGACGCCAAATTCAATCATGCAGTCCGCCCAGGGCTCAGCTCGGCGATTCGATGAGCGGCTCCCTGGATTCGTCGGACGTGAATAGCGCTTCACTCCCGACGACCTCCTCCCCTCTCCCTGCGGACGACGCCGAGGTGGAGTCCCAAAAGGGACTAAACCAGGAGGAGGTGGTCCTGGAGGCACCACAAGGCGACCTCCCGAACTCCAGGCCCAAAGGGGGTAAAGCCCCAGAGGGATCTAAGTCCGGCCCTGGGCCGGACACTGCTCCGGAACCATCAAGGGTTCCAGAGTCCGATAGGCGGTGCCTTCGTAAGAAGGGTAAGCCCACGACGCGGGCGACCTCCGTCCACCCGGGGGCGCTAGATGATTTGCTGGAGGTGCTTAACGGCGCCTCCATCAACGAAGAACACCGCACTGTTATGAGTGCGGTGATTCAGAAGGTTCAGTCTGCCAAGAGTGGGCTGACAGAAGCCTGTACAAGCCTGTTAACAGGCTTTGAGGTATGTATTCAAAACATATAAAAATGTTACCGCATAGACAATAGCCCCTGATGCTCAGTTTGGTGTTCGGAAAGAAAAGCTGAGTTGCGGATCTAAAAAAGATATACGCAAGAGTCTAACATAAATATGTCAATATGGGAATGCAGGCTGCGCTGCTGACCTCTGCCGCACTGACTGCGGAGGTCAATGCATTGAAGGAGAGCCTCGAGCGGTCCGAGAACAAGCTCGGCCGTGCCAAGAAGCATCTCGAGGACAAGGAGGGTATGTAATACCGCATGTATATGAATATAGAAATACTTGGTTGCAAATAGTGACAGGACTAACGCAAATGTTGCAGGGGCCACGGCCGAGGTGGCGACCCTGAAGGAAGCGGTGTCCAAGGCCGAAAATAGTGCGGCCTTGGAGCGCACCGAGCGAGAGAAGTAGGAGGCACGGGTGGCGGAGGTGTGGCAAGAGCTCCAGGCTCTCGTGGAGAAACACGAGAGTTTGGAGCGTGACTTGAAGACTCGAGAGTCCGAGCTTGCCTTGGCTCTTGAGAGTGCCAAGACCGCTAAGGCCGAAGCCCAGAAGGCCCTCCAAGAGATCGAGGCGATGAAGAAGATAGCGACGGGTAAGGCATTCTTTATGCAAAGCAAGAATATAAAAGTAAAATATCTATTACTTACCCGAATCCGGAGCTCTCCAGGAGCGTTCGCCGATCTGCCTCATAGTGTGTCTGATGCTGCCGCATTCTACCAAGCCGAGGAGGGGAGCTCGGCGAAAAAGGTGTTCTAGTCTCAATATGCTGAGGCCGGACATCCGGTGCCGCTGAGCGACCAGTTGAAGCAGCTGGTCGAACTCCACAAGGTGGCCGAACAGGCCATGAAGGGCCTCATAGTTTGGTTGTGGCCTAGAGAAGCCATGCCTGGGAGTTACTTCGGTCTGGTGCGGCGGCTGGTGGACGCTTGTCCGTGGTTGAAGTCGTCAAGCACTCCGTCTGTATTGAAGGTGCCCGTCGGGCCCTCGCCCGTGCTAAAGTGCACTGGGGCAAGCTGGACGCTGAGAAGCTATTGACGGACGAGCCACCGCCGGGCTAGGAGTATCGCACGCCCGAGATGTATTATAAGGGCATCCTAAAGGGTGCCCGCCTTATAGCGGGTGAATGCTCCAAAGATGTAATTTTTGAGTAGACTCGCATCTGTTATCCTGTACGCTGAAAACTTTGTTCATGTGCATTAAGCAATGCTTGTGAATTTAAAATATTACCTTTTGTGCGGCCGTTTATCAAATGTGAGAGATGCAAGTCGACGACTTCTACCCCCATGCCACGAGTGCTGGGGTGTTCGGGATAAACCTGAGCGCTCTTGTTCCCATTCTTGGGTCCATCTGGGGAGGCGCTCAGCACAATGAACCAGGCCATCGGACTTATAATGCTTTATCACTCTCACTTAGCCATAGAATTCTATAATTTTAAATTTCGGCGAAGCCCCTAGTATTCGGAAGACCAAGTTCAGGGTGCTATCCACGCCTAGGCCGGATAAGTCCGGCTCCTCGCTCTAAGCGGCATAAGTCTTTAAGGACTCAAAAAACCTCGTGAACAGCGACCGGTCTCTCGCACTATCATGACGGTCAGTTTTAGCTTTCTCTACTGAGGTGTTAACCCAGCTCAACTGGGACACAATCGCAATAGTTCTCCCAGCGCTACCTTAGCCAACATTGCGGAACGTAAGGTACAGAAACATGGGAGCCGGGCAAAGCCAACTATTGACCCAAGACATGATTCGAAGCCGATGCATATAGTGCTATAAGTTCGGGGTGCCGCACTCGTGAGAGTGTTCGGTCTTCTCACACCATGTTATGGGGTGCTTAAGCCCCTTGTGTATTGGCCGTACCAAAGTGTACGGTTGCATAATGTCATGACTGAACATATTTGTATAAAAAATAGATGAATACAATAATAGAAGAGCTATGTATTGCTTATTATTAAAAAAGGGCTGCTATGAAAGCAGAACGATACAAATAGTGCGATAAGCAAGAGATGGGATTATTTGACATGTCCCCCTCCAGGGGCAAGCTGCGGGACTTTAAGTAAAACAGGTATTAAGCTCGTTATAGAGACCACCTGGACATTTGACGCGGCCTGTTCTCCCCCTGGCTGTTGCATCGTGTGTTCGGCAAGTGTATTGCCGGACTGGCCTTCCGAATAGTTGGGTCCTGAAAGTATATAAAAAAGAAACGGCAGAATAGGGAGCCCCTAGGTGCGGTTGAGCCGCATTCTGGGCGTGCCATGGTTGTGCCCCTCCCCTTATGCCCATGGTATTTCCAAAGCGTAATTATGTACGCGTGGTACCGATATCGCCATCTGGCAAGGGCTGGGGTTGGGGCCGCACTGCTATGCTTGCTCGGAACATGCCAGCCGGTTTTGTTGTAGGTTACTTCGGGCGCGCTTGACGTTGTCCGGACGTTTAACACCCGGATTGGAGAATTGCCTTGAGAGGCTACTCTGTACTTCCGCCGCCAGGGCCGCCGTGTGCTCCTCCGTTTGGAGAGAGCGTTTGGTGTTATCATTTACCGTGATGACTTCGCGAGGGCCTGGCATCTTGAGCTTGAGATATGCGTAGTGTGGCACCGCATTGAATTTTGCAAACGCGGTTCGTCCAAGCAGGGCATGCTAGCCACTGCGGAATGGGACTATGTCGAAGATTAACTCTTTGCTTCGGAAATTATCCGTGGATCCTAAGACCACTTCGAGTGTAACCGAGCCTGTACAGCTGGCTTCTACACCTAGTATGACGCCTTTAAAGGTTGTCTTTGTGGGTTTAATCCTTGACGGATCTATACCCATTTTTCGCACTATATCCTGATAAAGCAGGTTCAGGCTGCTGCCGCCGTCCATGAGGACTCTAGTGAGGTGAAAGCCGTTAATGATTGGGTCTAGGACCAATGCGGCGAATCCGCTGTGACGAATGCTAGTGGGGTGGTCCCTTCGATCAAAAGTGATAGGGTAGGAGGACCATGTGTTGAACTTGGGGGCGACTGGCTCCAACGCGTAGACGTCCTTGAGAGCATGCTTCCGCTCCCTTTTGGGGATGTGGGTTGCGTATATCATGTTCACCGTCCGTACTTGCGGGGGGAAGCCCTTCTGTCCTCTGTTGTTCGGCGACCGGGGCTCCTCCTCGTCATCGCTATGCAGCCCCTTGTCTCTGGTTTTGGCACTTAGCTTGCCTGCCTGCTTGAACACCCAACAATCCCTGTTGGTGTGGTTGGCTGGTTGTTCGGGGGTGCCGTGTATCTGACACGAGCGATCGAGTATCCGGTCTAAACTGGATGGGCCCGGAGGGGTTCTTTTGAATGGCTTCTTCCGCTGACCGGGTTTAGAGCCTCTGAATCCGGCATTGGCTCTCGTATCCTCAGTATTGTCGCCGTTAATGCGGCGCTTGTGCTTGTTGCGACGTGACCTGCCATTGTTGTCCTTGGTATCCGAATTGCCAGGGCTCTTGGTTATGTTATTGCTGCGAGCTATCCAGCTGTCTTCTCCCGCGCAAAAGCGGGTCATGAGTGTCATGAGGGCTGCCATAGATTTCGGCTTTTCCTGTCCTAGGTGCCGGGCAAGCCATTCGTCTCGGATGTTGTGCCTGAAGGCTGCAAGGGCCTCGACGTTCGGACAGTCGACTATTTGATTTTTCTTGGTTAGGAACCGTGTCCAGAATTGTCTAGCCGATTCCTCTGGCTGCTGGATTATGTGGCTTAGGTCATCGGCGTCTGGTGGTCACACATAAGTGCCCTAGAAGTTGTCAAGGAATGCGGATTCCAGGTCCTCCCAGCAACTAATTGACTCTGCTGGCAGGCTGTTAAGCCAATGCCGAGCTGGTCCTTTAAGCTTGAGCGGGAGGTATTTGATGGCATGTAGATCATCACCACGGGCCATGTGGATATGAAGGAGATAATCCTCGATCCATACCGCGGGATCAGTTGTGCCATCGTATGATTCGATGTTTACGGGTTAAAAACCCTCGAGATTTAATGATCCATTACTTCGTCTGTGAAGCATAGTGGGTGTGCGGCGCCCCTGTACTGGGCTATATCGCGATGTAGCTCGGATGAGCTTTGTCTGTTGTATTCGGCCTGGCCGTATTTATCATATCCGGTGTGACGATTATCGTCACGTGATGTGGGGCGCCCACGCGATCCGTAGGTTGATCTTGTTTGCCTTGCCTTATCCTCCAATATGTCTTGCAGGTCTGTTGTGTTTCCCCGTGCTCTGGTATTCTTAGAGCGGCGCCGGGGTGCGGCTTGGATTGAGGGCCGAAGGGCCTCTCTGTCCCATCCACGGGGTGGCCGATCGGGTGCATCGTATGCTGGTGATGTAGGTTTAGTTGCTTCCTCCTCTACTTGGGGTAGCAACCTGCGCTTTGGGTAACTCTTGGAGGGGCGTTCGAGTTTATATTCCTCGGCCGCCAGGACTTCAGTCCATCTGTCGGCTAGCAAGTCTTGGTCAGCTCTAAGCTGCTGCTGTTTTTTCTTGAGGCTGCTCGCCGTGGCCATAAGCCTGCATTTGAAACGCTCTTGTTCGACGAGATCCTCTGGCACGACGAATTCGTCATCGTCGAGGCTTGCCTCATCTTCGGAGGGAGGCATATAATTGTCGTCCTCGACCTCTCTGTTTGCCGCTCTCTCATGAGGGCTGGCTACTTCGTCCTCCTGCGCTGAATCCTACTGGAGGGGGTTGTCTTCGGCACTGTCCGGGGTATTGTTGTCTCCGGTGCCGGATTCACCGTTCTTGCTTTGGCGGGATTTAGAGCGGCGCCGCTGACATTGACGCTTGGGTTGCTTCTTGGAGGGGTCGTCCTCTGCTTTTTCATCGCCATCCCCTGCTTTGGGGGTGTCCACCATGTATATGTCATATGACGAGGTGGCCTTCCAGTGCCCTATAGGTGCTGGTTCTTGGTCGTCTCCTTCATCGGCGTCCATACCGTTGATGCCTTCGGAGTCGAAGTCGAGCATATCGGTTAGATCGTCGACAGTGGTTACAAAGTGGGTGGTGGGTGGGTTTCGAATTCCTTCGTTGTCCGCATCCCAACCCTGCTGATCATAGTTCGGCCAGGGCTCTCCTGACAAAGAGAGATACTTTAGTGAATTCAGGATATCGCCGAAGGGCGAGTGCTGAAAGACGTCCGCGGCGGTGAACTCCATGATCGGAGCCCAATCGGGTTCGATCGGAAGGGGTGCGGAAGATTCGGAGTCCGGAATAGAGTCCGGCACCTTAGAGTCACGGGCCTTGCAAAGGACTAGGCTGGTATTCGGCTCTATCACCATAGAGATTGCGGCTCCTGGGGCGGCGTCTAACTGACCGTCCCCGACTGGCGCAGCCGGCTCTGAGCTAATGGTCAGAGCGGACACCTGAGCGGCGCTCGGGGCACTGTCCGGCGGCAGAGCTAGATCATGCTCATCGTGACAGTGCGGTGCGCTCGGCTGTGGCTCGAATCCGTCGAAGATCAAGTCCCCGTGGATATCGGCCATGTAGTTTAGGCTTCCAAATCTGACCTGATGGCTAGGGGCGTAGGTTTCGGTCTGCTCCAGATGGCCAAGCGAATTGTCCCGCACTGCAAAGCCGCCGAATACGAAGATCTGTCCGGGGAGAAAAGTCTCACCCTAAACCGTGTCGTGGTTGACGATCGAAGAAGCCATTGGGCCTAAGGGTGACGACACAGAGGAACTCTCAATGAAAGCACCAATGTCGTTGTCAAAACCGGCGGATCTCGGGTAGGGGGTCCCGAACTGTGCGTCTAGTTGGATGGTAACAGGAGACAAGGGACACGATGTTTTTACCCAGGTTCGGGCCCTCTCGATGGAGGTAAAACCCTACTCCTGCTTGATTAATATTGATGATATGGGTAGTACAAGAGTTGATCTACCACGAGATCAGAGAGGCTAAACCCTAGAAGCTAGCCTATGGTATGATTGTTGTTCGTCCTACGGACTAAGACTCTCCGGTTTATATAGACACCGAAGAGGGCTAGGGTTACACAGAGTCGGTTACAATGGGAGGAGATCTTCATATCGTATCGCAAAGCTTGCCTTCCACGCCAAGGAAAGTCCCATCCGGACACGGAACGGAGTCTTCAATCTTGTATATTCATAGTCCGGGAGTCCGGCCAAAGGTCATAGTCCGGCCATCCAGACACCCCCTAATCCAGGACTCCCTTAGTCGCGGCGCCCTGACTTGCCATCAATGTGGAGCGGTGGGCTCAGCTGGCGCCAGGCGGGAAGCGCGCGCGGGAGGGGGGAGGGGTTTTTGTTGGGCCAAGAAGGTGAGAAGCCAACTTGGGATCGGTCTGAACGGGGAAATATCATGTGCTCCCATACTCTGCATATGACACTAGTCTATGTTACTACTCCCTCCTTTCAGGTTTATAGAAATGTTTAGAGTAACATAGTAATATGTTACAGTATAAGTTACTCCCCACTATGACCAGCATTGGCCTCTTCCAGTGCTCCACCATGTATAGCTGCTAAGCCTGCCACGTAGGCATAAAATATGATGTGGCAAGTTAATTAAGAAGGGAGAGACTAGTTTGGTGACCGTAGGAAGAAACGGTGGAAAGACATTTTTGAGTCTATAGATAATTGAATGAAGCAAGCTTAGCAACAATAAAGTAAGCACCTATGCATTGAAGACTTGAGTTACTAAGTCATTTAATGCACTTAGCACCTCATCTAAGCACATCTAAGCACATAGCACCCCTTTGACCGTGGACCTTAACGGTGTATGTCACCTTGTGTCTCATAATTTTCCTCGTCATCATCTGAGTCCTAGAAGATCTCACCCACATCATCATTAGGCATGCAGCCGCCTTGATATACAACATGCGCAGAAGGAGTAGAGGCGACTGGGGACGCACCACGTCGTGGGCACTCCGTACGTGCTCGTGTGCGTGCATCATGCATGTTTTTCCATCTGTGCTAGCTCTAAGGCCGAGGCTACAGTCGTCTTCGTCTCCGACTAGTCATTGAGCAGCAACGGCAAAGAGGTGCTGCAAGAGATGCATATGCACCGTTATGTGTGAGCTTCACTGTAGCACGACGAACCGAACGTCACCGCAGATGGCGCACGCCTCCATGCAGCCGAGTGTGTGCGCATGCATGTGTTAATCACGTGCATTCTGCGGCTGAATGTGTGTGCATGCACGTGTTGTGTACGTGCGTTGTGTGCTCCATGCTGTGCGCATATGTGCATGAGTTGGATCGGATGGAGTTAGTGCATTAGCGTGTGTACATGCGTGGCTGCATGCATCCTGTACATGCGTGGCTTGTTGCGTGGTTATCAATATAAACTATAAAACATCTTCAACTTAGCATCGTGATGTATCATTTCTAGTGGTTAGTGAAGAGTTCATGTTCTTTTATTTGTTTATAGGTGGGCAGGCGGCAAAAACAGGGGAAAACGCGCAAGTTTCCTTGAAGACGCTCCACCGCGATGTTCCTTGCTCCTTCTCGGTCATCGGAAATCTATGTTCTTCAACTCTTTTCTTTTACGCGAGCTTTGTTCATCCTTTTCCCAACACGCGAGACATCTAGCATCAAGGTGCACGTGTCATGCAAGAAAATGGAGATAATCAGATAAGCAGTGCGTAAGTGAGTCGTGCACTTCGATGGCACCTACTATGCAATATGTTTTCTCCTCGATGGCACGTGAATAGTGCATGTACTCAATGACGGAGCATGGGATGGTAGCCATGACATGGTCAGCCCTTTTTTGGAGAGAGTACGTACTAAATAACTTTGATGTGTCCCGTCAACTCGCAGAATGATGAGAAGCTTGATTATGCCTTCTCCCTCGCCAACGCATGCACTGTGGCTCGCAGCACGAGGAGAAACTTTTGCTTACATCGGTGGATGTGCAGCAGTTCATCTGGTGTCAGATTGTCAGAAGTACTACTGTAGAAACATCGACTTTTGGAAGAGGCGAAGAGCCAAGCGCAAGGTCACCAACTAACCTTAGGCTAGGTGTAGTGGGAGTAACATAAGTAGGGGTACCTCCTTTCTTTATTCTAGAAACTACCACACGCGAATATTGAGGTGCTGGTTATGTAGAACAATTTCCTGGAGTCCGCGCTCAGCCCTCCTCTATCTCTCTTCTCAGCCAGCTAGCGGATGCGTGGAGCCCATCGTTTGTTTGCTCATATGCGGTCCCACATGTCAGTGAAAACGCAAGAGGACCCACTGAACCTGCACATCTTTCACCTCAACGTGCTGGTGATGAAAAACAAATCCAATAAGATCTTCGGTGGCCGCTTTTGGAGTTACTCAAGAGTAGTAAGATTCAATTTACAGTTTAGCCCAAGATGCACATCACGTGGCTTCAACTACCACTCTATTTTCTAGCATGACACGACCTGTATGCTGGATGTCCCACGTGTCGGCAAAAGGAGGAAGAACCCGACCAATCTTCGGTTGTGCTCTTGGATTAGACTAGTTGTGCTAACTTAAAATTTTATTGTGTAGAATGGATGCAAGTTTTGGTATTGGGAAGAAGAGCACACCAATATATTGATAGAGCGCAATTTAGTAGATGTTCTAGCACTTTTAGCTAGCATAGAGGCTAGTGATAAGACTAGTGCACTTGTTGATAGAATAGAGGCTAGACACGAGACTAGATGCGAGGAAGCAATGTCTACTTCTTTACACTCGAAGAAGAAAGAAGCACGCAAGATCGAGCCTCCGTAGATCAACAATGAATGCATCGAGAAGGCACTAATCCAACTTACAGGAGCAGTTATAGAAGTTGGATATCTTCTAAAATGTATTCTTGTGGTTCTTGTTTTCTTTGGTCTTGCTTTTCTAGTCAAAGTTTTGGTGATGTATTTCCATGTACCAAAAAATCAATGATGAAAAACAGATATGTGTTTGAAAAGAATAATGTACTTGTTCGGGATGCATCCGTGCATTCGGCGCATGGCCACCATATCTGAGAAATGGCCCAGGCACGACCCGATTGCCCTACCCAAACTAACAGAATACGGGCAAAACGGAGGTCCATTTGGGGTCATGCGTTGGAGTTGGCCTTACAAGTGGGACCGCAGTTGAGGAAACCGACTATCGACAAACCCCCACCTCGCCCGCCGCGCGATGGCTGAGTTAGAGAAACGACGAGGTTGAAGAGATTGCTCTAGCACGGACTCCAAGAAATATGGTGTCAGATGGAAGTTGTGCTGGTGGCGTGTGCCATACTCCTGGACGTGAATGCTTGTTCTGGCCCATGCCACCCTACTACTCCTACTACTTATATAGTACTAGTAGTATCGAGGATTCGAGGTGTTGGTTACGTACAACGAACACATTAACATATGGCCCACCTCACACGGTGGCCAAATTTCCTGGAGTCTGTGCTAGGTTAAAAAGTGTTCTTTGTGAGGGTGGGTGGTTGGTCTCAAGTTTAAAACTTATTATATTACGTATACGTAGATGTAGAGATAGTGCAACAGTTTTGAAAGTTTGAACACAAACATCAGAATGCAATTTCTACTGGACTCATTCAAGGACCTAGGATGATGGGGTTCGCAGCAACAGTAAAAACACTCGCCCGACGCGCGAAGCATGTGAAGCTAGTACAAATAGTGTACTACTATTGTTGATTGGACTCATCCGGTAACCTGTTGTAATGCACGTACAATTATGTATTCAGAAAATATTTTTTTGCATCGTCGCATCATTCACTTAGAGAAGCGACTCGAAAGCCATTCATAAATTTAGTAAGTTTATCACAGGCATATCATTTTATTACATACAACAGGTCATCAACCCACAACAATAACGAGGATACATTATAAATACTAAAGTTTTCATCACACAACAAATAACAAGCAATGAAATGAACTTCAACTCAACCAATCCTCGGCGTTGGAAATGCTTGCTTTGAACCACAAGTGATTCTCTAGGACGGGCCACATGTTGTAATCCAGGACTGATCATCCAGGCTGAAGCGGCCTACTATATCAGTACCAGGGTAGGGAACCACCCAAATGTCCGAGGTATAGATACAATTGCTTCTCATAAATGGTAGTAATGTTGTGTCAATAGCAGTTGGATCACCTTTCACCATCATCAGATAGTTTTATCCAAGGAAGAGCGAGTTTTCTCCAAGACTATCATTTCTGTACTAGGGAGAAGGTGTTGGCGCTGGCACACTAGTATCCATCCCGAATACCATGCAACGAGTGTTGGAATAGGTCCAGAGAGTGCGACCATGGGAGATAACACGTGCTCCCTCAATAGTAACAAGCTCATTGCGTTGTATACAGACAAGAAGAGGTGATCCAACGGAATTAGTTGCCAGGTGCCACTGAGTATATAAGTTCTACTCGTCCTCATGCTAGTGATCATCACCATCGTCATCTCCCCCTTGGTTATAATTTTTTTCAAGTATAGGTGGTGGAATGTTCACATGACCTTGGAAACACAAGAAGAAGGTTAATTAGTAAAGGGAAACTTGCTAACCCGCATGCATGTGGATGAAACAATTATAATTACGGTGGAAGACAAATGTACCAAAACTATGAGGATAGCATGCAAAAATAGTGCCATGAGTGGTGGAAGCAAACACAAGACCCTCGTATTGGATTGCATCAGAGTACACATCCGTGTATAGAAACTGATTTTTGAGCAATATCCATCGAGTCGAACCACGAAGGACGACAACAAGCTTGTCGAAGATAGCAACAACTTCATAGTTCTTGTAATTCCAAGAGCGGTTGGGAACTCGACAAATTGCTATCTTCCGTAGAAGACAGTCACCATGATCGTATTTGAACGTGCGTAGAATACCGGTGTGCTCAACCTCTGGGCAGTCTGCTGAGATTTTTTGAAGTGGAACCCGGTGACGAGTGTACACATTCACAAGTTCCCACTCGTAGTTGTACCCAATATAAACAACCCAAATATCCATTTGCGCCTGCCCAATCCTTGCCCTCAAGCGATGGCATCTTAACATCATACGTATCATTATCAAGCGGCATCAACTTGCACAAGGCAAGGCCTCTGTCGTCCCTGCGCCAGTCATCAGTGTCACGACGAAGAAGATAGGGGAGATCAAACCGCTCCTGGACCCTTGGGTTCCTTGTAATGATGTTATTAGTTGACTCGAGAATGGTCTTGAACGAACCTGCCATGCTAGCCGAGGTGATGTGATACGTCTCCATCGTATCTACTTTTCCAAACACTTTTGCCCTTGTTTTGGACTCTAACTTGCATGATTTGAATGGAACTAACCCGGACTGACGTTGTTTTCAGCAGAACTGCCATGGTGTTATTTTTGTGCAGAAATAAAAGTTCTCGGAATGACCTGAAAATCCACGGAGAATATTTTTGTAATTAATAAAAAATACCGGCAAAAGAATGAACACTAGGGGGCCCACACAACTATCCACGAGGGTGGGGGCGCGCCCACCCCCTGGGGCACGCCCCACTGCCTCGTGGGCCCCCTGGAGCTCCACCGACCTCAACACCTGAAGGAAATATGCCCTAGAGGCAATAATAAAGTTATTATTTATTTCCTTATTTCTTGATAAATGTTTATTATTCATGCTAGAATTGTATTAACCGTAAACATAATACATGTGTGAATACATAGAGAATATAGTGTCACTAGTATGCCTCTACTTGACTAGCTCGTTGATCAAAGATGGTTAAGGTTTCCTAACCATAGACATGAGTTGTCATTTGATAAACGGGATCACATCATTAGGAGAATGATGTGATTGACTTGACCCATTCCGTTAGGTTAGCACTTGATCGTTTTAGTTTACTGCTATTGCTTTCTTCATGACTTATACATGTTCCTATGACTATGAGATTATGCAACTCCCGATTACCAGAGGAACAATTTGTGTGCTACCAAACATCACAACGTAACTGGGTGATTATAAAGGTGCTCTACAGGTGTCTCCGTTGGTACTTGTTGAGTTGGCATAGATCGATATTAGGATTTGTCACTCCGATTGTCGAAGAAGTATCTTTGGGCCCTCTCGGTAATGCACATCACTATAAGCCTTGCAAGCAATGTGACTAATGAGTTAGTTGTAGGATGATGTATTATGGAACAAGTAAAGAGACTTGCCGATAATGAGATTGAGCTAGGTATTGACCGACGATTGAATCTCGGGCAAGTAACATACTGATGACAAAGGGAACAACACATGTTGTTATGCGGTTTGACCGATAAAGATCTTCGTAGAATATGTAGGAGCCAATATGAGCATTCAAGTTCTGCTATTGGTTATTGACCGGAGACGTGTCTCGGTCATGTCTATGTAGTTCTCGAACCCGTAGGCTCCGCACGCTTAACGTTCGGTGACGATCGGTATTATGAATTTATGTGTTTTGATGTACCGAAGGTAGTTCAGAGTCCCAGATATGACCACGGACATGACGAGGAGTGTCGAAATGGTCGATAGATAAAGATTGATATATTGGATGACTATGTTTGGACTTCGGAAGTGTTCCGGGCAAGTTCGGGCATATACCGGAGACCCCGGGGGGGGGGGGGTTTACCGGAACCCCCCGAGGAGTATAATGGGCCTGATGGGCCTTAGTGGAGAAGAGGAGTGGCGGCCAAGCTAGGACCGTGCGCCCCCTCCCCCTCTAGTCTGAATTGGACAAGGAGGGGGGGGCGCCCCCTTTCCTTCCCCCCTCTCTCCTCCTTCCCGCTTCTCCTACTCCTATTAGGAAAGGAGGAGTCCTACTCCCGGTGGGAGTAGGACTCCCCCCTTGGCGCACCCTCCTCCTGGCCGACCGCCTCTCCCCTAGCTCCTTTATATACGGGGGCGGGGGGGGGGGGCACCCCAAGACACACAAGTTGATCATTGATCTTTAGCCGTGTGCGGTGCCCCCCTCCACCATAATCCACCTCGGTCATATCGTAGCGGTGCTTAGGCGAAGCCCTACGTCAGTAGCTTCATCAACACCGTCATCACAATGTTGTGTTGACGGAACTCTGCCTCAAAGCTCTACTGGATTGTGAGTTTGTGGGACATCACCGAGCTGAACGTGTGCAGATCACAGAGGTGCCATATGTTCGGTACTAGGATCGGTCGATCATGAAGACGTACGACTACATCAACCGCGTTGTCATAATGCTTCCGCTTACGATCTACGAGGGTACGTGGATGACACACTCCCCTCTCGTTGCTAGGCATCACCATGATCTTGCGTGTGCTTAGGAATTTTTTTGAAATTACTACGTTCCCCAACAGTGGTATCAGAGCCAGGTTTATGTGCAGATGTTATACGCACGAGTAGAACACAAGTGAGGTGTGGGTGATACTAGTCATACTACTTACCAGCATGTCATACTTTGATTTGGCGGTATTGTTGGATGAAGCGGCCCGGACCGACATTACGCGTACGCTTATGCGAGACTGGTTCAACCGACGTGCTTCGCACATAGGTGGCTGGCGGGTGTCAGTTTCTCCCACTTTAGTTGAATCGAGTGTGGTTACGCCCGGTCCTTGTTGAAGGTTAAAACAACACTAACTTGACAAAATATCATTGTGGTTTTGATGCATAGGTAAGAACGGTTCTTGCTCAGCGTGTAGCAGCCACGTAAAACTTGCAACTACAAAGTAGAGGACGTCTAACTTTTTTTTGCAGGGCATGTTGTGATGTGATATGGTCAAGACATGATGCTAAATTTTATTGTATGAGATGACCATGTTTTGTAATAGAGTTATCGGCAACTGGCAGGAGCCATATGGTTGTCGTTTTATTGTATGCAATGCAATGGCCCTGTAATTGCTTTACTTTATCACTAAGCGGTAGTGATATTTGTAGAAGCAATAGTTGGCGAGACGACAACGATGCTATGATGGAGATCAAGGTGTCGCGCTGGTGACGATGGTGATCATGACGGTGCTTTGGAGATGGAGATCAAAGGCACAAGATGATGATGGCCATATCATATCACTTATATTGATTGCACGTGATGTTTATCCTTTATGCATTTTATTTTTCTTTGATTGACGGTAGCATTATAAGATGGTCTCTCACTAAATTTCAAGATATAAGTGTTCTCCCTGAGTATGCACCATTGCCAAAGTTCGTCGTGCCAAGACACCACGTGATGATCGGGTGTGATAAGCTCAACGTTCACCTACAACGGGTGCAAGCCAGTTTTGTACACGCAGAAATACTCGGGTTAAACTTGACGAGCCTAGCATATGCAGATATGGCGTCGGAACACTAAGACCGAAAGGTCGAACGTGAATCATATAGTAGACATGATCAACATAGTGATGTTCAACATTGAAAACTACTCCATCTCACATGATGATCGGTTTAGGTTTAGTTGATTTGGATCACGTGATCACTTAGATGATTAGAGGGATGTCTATCTAAGTGGGAGTTCTTAAGTAATATGATTAATTGAACATAAATTTATCATGAACTTAGTACCTGATAGTATTTTGCTTTTCTACGTTATTGTACATAGATGGCCCGTGCTGTTGTTCCGTTGAATTTTAATGCGTTCCTTGAGAAAGCAAAGTTGAAAGGTGATGATAGCAATTACACGGACTGGGTCTGTAACTTGAGGATTATCCTCATTGCTGCATAGAAGAATTATGTCCTGGAGCACCGCTGGGTGCCAGGCCTGCTGCAGATGCAACTGACGATGTTAAGAACGTCTGGCAGAGCAAAGCTGATGACTACTCAATAGTTGAGTGTGCCATGCTTTACGGCTTAGAACCGGGACTTCAACGACATTTTGAGCGTCATGTAGCATATGAGATGTTCCAGGAGTTGAAGTTAATATTTCAAGCAGATGCCTTTTATTGAGAGATATGAAGTCTCCAATAAGTTCTATAGCTGCAAGATGGAGGAGAATAATTGTGTCAGTGAACATATACTCAAAATGTCTGGGTATAATAATCACTTGATTCAACTGGGTGTTAATCTTCCTGATGATAGTGTCACTCACAGAATTCTTCAATCACTGCCACCAAGCTACAAGAGCTTCGTGATGAACTATAATATGCAAGGGATGGAAATGTCTATTCTCGAGCTCTTCGTGATGCTAAAGGCTGCGGAGGTAGAAATCAAGAAGGAGCATCAAGTGTTGATGGTCAACAAGACCACCAGTTTGAAGAAAAAGGGTAAAGGGAAGAAGAAGGGGAACTTCAAGAAGAACGACAAACAAGTTGCCGCTCAGGAGAAGAAACCCAAGTCTGAACCTAAGCCTGAGACTGAGTGCTTCTACTGCAAAGGGACTGGCCACTAGAAGCGGAACTACCCCAAGTATTTGGCGGATAAGAAGGATGGCAAGGTGAACAAAGGTATATGTGATATACATGTTATTGATGTGTACCTTACTAAGATCGCAGTAGCACCTGGGTATTTGATACTGGTTCTGTTGCTAATATTTGCAACTTGAAACAGGAACTACAGGTTGAGCGAAGATTGGCTAAGGATGAGGTGACGATGCGCGTGGGAAATGGTTCCAAAGTCGATGTGATCGCCATCAGCACGCTACCTCTACATCTACCTTCGGGATTAGTTTTAGACCTGAATAATTGTTATTTGGTGCCAGCGTTAAGCATGAACATTATATCTGGATCTTGTTTAATGCAAGACAGTTATTTATTTAAACATGAGAATAGTGGTTGTTCTATTTATATGGGTAATATCTTTTATGGTCATGCACCCTTAAAGATTGGTCTATTTGTCTTGAATCTCGATAGTAGTGATACACATATTCATAATGATTTCTGTGGGGTTTGGAAGGTACCCTTCGAGGGCAACATAGAGGAATGATACATCTCCGTCGTATCTATAATTTTTGATTGTTCCATGCCAATATTCTACAACTTTCATATACTTTTGGCAATTTTTATATTATTTTTAGGACTAACATATTGATCCAGTGCCGAGTGCCAGTTCCTGTTTCTTGCATGTTTTATGTTTCGCAGAAACCCCATATCAAATAAAGTCCAAACGAGATGAAAATGGACGGATAATTATTTTGGAATATTTCTGATTTTTGGGAAGTAAAATCAATGCGAGACGATGCCCGAGGTGGCCACGAGGTAGGGGGCGCGCCCCTGACCCTCATGGGCCCCTCGTAAGGTGGTTGACACTCTTCTTTGGCCGCAAGAAAGCTATTTTTTGGAAAAATATCAGGGCGAAGGTTTTAATCCAATCGGAGTTACGGATCTTCGGATATAAAAGAAACGATGCCAGGGCAGAATCACAGAACGCAGAAACAGAGAGATAGATCCAATCTTGGAGGGGCTCTCGCCCCTCCCATGCCATGGGAGCCATGGACCAGAGGGGAAACCCTTCTGCCATCTAGGGAAAAGGTCAAGGAAGAAGAAGAAGAAGGGGGGCTCTGTCCCCCTTGCTTCAGGTGGCGCTGGAATGCTGCCGGGGGCCATCATCATCACCGCGATCTACACCAACACCACCATCATCTTCACCAACATCTCCATAACCTTCCCCCATCTATATTTAGCGGTCCACTCTCCCGCAACCCGTTGTACACTCTACTTGAACATGGTGCTTTATGCTTCATATTATTATCCAATGATGTGTTGCCATCCTATGATGTCTGAGTAGATTTTCGTTGTCCTATCGGTGATTGATGAATTGCTATGATTGGTTTAATTTGCTTGTGGTTATGTTGCTTTCCTATTGTGCCCTCCATGTCGCACAAGCGTGAGGGATTCCTGCTATAGGGTGTTGCAATATGTTCATGATTCGCTTATAGTGGGTTGCTTGAGTGACAGAAGCATAAACCCGAGTAAGGGGGTTGTGGCGTATGGGATAAAGGGGACTTGATGCTTTAATGCCATGGTTGGGTTTTACCTTAATGATCTTTAGTAGTTGCGGATGCTTGCTAGAGTTCCAATCATAAGTGCATAAGATCCAAGAAGAGAAAGTATGTTAGCTTATGCCTCTCCCACATAAAACTTGCTATCGGTCTAGTAAAGTAGTCAATTGCTTAGGGACAATTTCACAACTCCTACCACCACTTTTCCACACTCGCTATATTTACTTTATTGCTTCTTTATCTAAACATACCCTAGTTTATACTTACGTGCTCTTTATTATCTTGCAAACCTATCCTATCACACCTACAAAGTGCTTCTAGTTTCATACTTGTTCTAGGTAAAGCAAACACTAAGCATGCGTAAAGTCGTATCAGTGGCAGATAGTACTTGAGAGAATATTTGTTCTACCTTTAGCTCCTCGTTGGGTTCGACACTCTTACTTATCGAAAGAGGCTACAGTTAACCCCTACACTAGTGGGTTATCAAGGAACCACATCGTAGTGATGTGGATGGATTTATTGATATGATTGTTGTAAGGGAAACGAGGAAGGTTTCTGATGCAAGAATTACTAGCATACACTTTCCCGTTCTATGTTAGTTTGCAATATTTTCTAGTAGATGCTTAATTGGTCGCGGAAACTATGGAAACCTTAGTGCCCCTGATATCTTTGTTTTGTCCCATGCTTTGTTTCGCGATAACACTGTTAGTTTAGGCGCTATTATTGTTAAACGACTAAGCCTGAACCGTACAAAGGGCCCCATCTTTGGAGACATCTTTGCTTCACGCCTTGCTAAACACTTTAGGATACCTATTAGGCATTATGAGAAAGAGGAAAAGTTGCTGCCCCCTATTTTTCTAGATTATAAGAGTATGGTAGCACATGAATTTATTGTTAAAAATAATGAGATGATGCTTAAGTATAATTTGAGATTTAATAAAACTCACGTTGAGACTATTATCTTGGCTGCACCCTCTTTGTTTGACTTATCTTCAGGCACGTACCTCATCTTGCCGGAGGTCGTTTACGCATACCTGAGCCAGACACCAGCTCCAGAGCCTGAGCTGGAACCACCACTTGACCGTTATCAACAGTCCTTTTATCAGTGGGATCTAGAGGAGATCGCCAACCAGTGGCACTCACATGACACTCCTCAGTAAACCGGAGAGAGTAGCTCTAATCCATGGGCATAGTCCAACTTAGGCCAAAAGCCTAAGCTTGGGGAAGTACATATTTCTCACCGACAATACATTCATGTTCACACACTCATTCTATTTGTCGGTGCTCATACTTTTTCATCGTACTATCCATGCTAGTTTATTTCCTTTTCTTGATTTCTTCTTGTGTGTTTGAATAAGCTTAAGAAAAACAACAAAAAATTTAGTTGTAGCTTTTAGCTAGTTTACTGTCCATGCCTGTAGTAGTAGTAATTAAAAGAAAATTCAAAAACATTTCTCATTCTTCTTTTGCTTGTTGGGAGCTTTCCCGTGTAAATAGTTTTATTTCTTTTCTTTGGGGGTCGAGAGGAGAAGACCACGATGAAAATATTGAAGTGGCTCTTTTATGCATTATTGTTGATTTAACCAAGAGCCCATATTACCTTGTCTTCTCCATTGAATTGAATGCTTGCAGATTCCAGCTTCGTCCAATGCACGTGCACTATTATTATTATCCACACCGTTCGGTCATGCAAGTGAAATGCAATAATGACGATATATGATGGACTGATTGAGATGAGAAAAGCTGGTATGAACTCGACCTATCTTGTTTATGTAAATATGATTAGTTCATCGTTCCTGATTCAGCCTATTATGAAAAAACATGTTTGCAATGACAATTAGAGATTATAGCTACTTATGTCATGCTTAATTAGCTAGGAGTTTATAATGGTTTACCTTGCGTGTCAACATGCTATTAAAATGGTTGTGATGTGGTATGATAGGGTGGTATCCTCCTTTGAATGATTCGAGTGACTTGACTTGGCACATGTTCACGCATGTAGTTGAAACAAAATCAACATAGCCTTCATGATATTTATGTTCATGGTGGATTTTATCCTACTCATGCTTGCACTCGGTGTTGATTAATTTTAATGCAGGTTCATGACTATTAACATTCTCTAGTGGTCACTTCCCAGTCTCTTTCTAGCCTTCACATGTACTAAGCTGGAATACTGCTTGTGCATCCAAACTCCATAAACCCCAAAGTTATTCCATATGAGTCCACCATACCT
Organism: Triticum aestivum; assembly: GCF_018294505.1. Lineage (NCBI taxonomy): Eukaryota > Viridiplantae > Streptophyta > Magnoliopsida > Poales > Poaceae > Triticum > Triticum aestivum. The sequence goes on from NC_057804.1 coordinate 177,473,146, forward strand.
TCCTATATGCGGTATTTACCCGCCGTTCCAAGTAAATTTGTATGTGCCAAACTCCAAACCTTCAAATGAAATTCTGTTTTGTATTCTCGAACAGCTCATGTATCAACTAGGGCTGTCTGTATCTTCCATGTTAGGTGGGTTATTCTCAAGAGGAGTGGACTCCGCTCCTCATTCACGAGAAAATGGCTGGTCACCAGGATGCCCAGTCCCATGCTCAAATCAAATCAAAATAATTACAAACAAAACTCCCCTAGGATTGTTGTTAGTTGGAGGCACCCGTTGTTTCAGGCAAGCCATGGATTGATGCTTGTTGGTGGTGGGGGAGTATAACTTTACCATTCTGTTTGGGAATCGCCTATAATGTGTGTAGCATGGAAGATATCGAGATCTCTCAGTTGTTATGTTGACAATTAAAGTATACCGCTCAAAATATTATTTATCTCTATTTAAAAATCGAGCTCTAGCACCTCTACAAATCCCTGCTTCCCTCTGCGAAGGGCCTATCTATTTACTTTTATGTTGAGTCATCACCCTCTTATTAAAAAGCACCCGCTGGAGAGCACCGCTGTGATTTGCATGCATTACTATTAATTTATATTGGGTATGACTATGACTGGATCTTTTTACCATGAATTACAATGTTTAGTCAGTCCTTGATCTTCATAGGTGCTCTGCATTAATGTTTTCCGGTCTCAGAAAGGGCTAGCGAGATACCATCTTGTTATATCATATTATGATTATCTTGAGAAAGTGTTGTCATCCGAGATTTATTATTATTGCTCGTTAGTTGATTATGCCATTGATAAGAGTAAACATGAGACCTAAGTGTTATTGTGAATATGGTTATTTCATAATCTTTGCTGAAAACTTGGATGCTGGTTTTACATATTTACAACAACAAGAGCAAACAGTGTTTGTAAAAGTTTTTCTTTATCACTTTCAGTTTGTCAACTGAATTGCTTGAGGATAAGCAAAGGTTTAAGCTTGGGGGATTTGATACGTCTCCATCATATCTACTTTTCCAAACACTTTTTCCCTTGTTTTGGACTCTAACTTGCATGATTTTAATGGAACTAACCCGGGCTGACGCTATTTTCAGCAGAACTGCCATGGTGTTATTTTTGTGCAGAAATAAAAGTTCTTGGAATGACCTGAAAATCCACGGAGAATATTTTTGGAATTAATAAAACATACTGGCGAAAGAATCAACACCAGGGGCCCACACCATGTCCACGAGGGTGGGGGGCGCTCCCACCCCCCTGGGGCGCGGCCCACTGCCTCGTAGGCCCCATGGAGCTGCACCGACCTCAACAACAACTCCATATATTCACGTTCGGGGAGAAAAAAAATCAAGGAGAAGTATTCATCGCGTTTTACGACACGGAGCCTCCGCCAAGCCATAAGCTTTCTCGAGAGGGTTGATCTGGAGTCCATTCGGGGCTCCGGAGAGGGGAATCTGTCGCTGTCGTCATCATCAACCATCCTCCATCACCAATTACATGAAGCTCACCGCCGTGCGTGAGTAATTCCATCGTAGGCTTGCTGGGTGATGGGTTGGATGAGATTTACCATGTAATCAAGTTAGTTTTGTTAGGGTTTGATCCCTAGTATCCACTATTTTCTGAGATTGATGTTGCTATGACTTTGCTATGCTTAATGCTTGTCACTAGGGCCCGAGTGCCATGATTTCAGATCTGAACCTATTATGTTTTCATGAATATATGTGAGTTCTTGATCCTATCTTGCAAGTCTATAGTCACCTATTATGTGTTATGATCCATTAACCCCGAAGTGACAATAATCAGGATACTTACCGGTGATGACCATAGTTTGAGGAGTTCATGTATTCACTAAGTGTTAATGCTTTGGTCCGGTACTCTATTAAAAGGAGGCCTTAATATCCCTTAGTTTCCAATAGGACCCCGCTGCCACGGGGGGGGGGGGGTAGGACAAAAGATGTCATGCAAGTTCTTTTCCATAAGCACGTATGACTATATTCGGAATACATGCCTACATTACATTGAGGAATTGGAGCTAGTTCTGTGTCACCCTAGGTTATAACTTTTACATGATGAATCGCATCCGACATAATAATCCATCACTGATCCAATGCATACGAGCTTTTCACATATTGATCTTTGTGTAGTTACTTTAGTTTTGCTACCGTTGTCGTTACTTCCATACTACTTTGCTACTAAATACTTTGCTGCAAATATTAAGTCTTTCAGGTGTGGTTGAATTGACAACTCAATTGCTAATACTTGAGAATATTCTTCGGCTCCCCTTGTGTCGAATCAATAAATTTGGGATGAATACTCTACCCTCCAAAACTGTTGCGACCCCCTATACTTGTGGGTTATCAAGACTATTTTCTGGCGCCGTTGCCGGGGAGCATAGCTCTGTTCTTTGAGTCACTTGCGATTTATATCTGCTAGTCACTACGAGGAACTTAAAAGATGAAAGAACTAAGATTTATCCCTCAACTACGAGGGGAGGTAAGGAACTCCCATCTAGCTTTGCACTTGATTCTCCTTCTGTTATGAGTAAACTTGCGACACCTAAACCTGCTTCTGCTATTAATTCTGATATGTCGCATGCTATTGATGATGAAACTTCTACTATGCATGATACTTATGACGAAACTACTTCTATGCTTGATACTACTGTGCCATTGGGTGAAATTCTTGATGAACAACTTGCTAGGGCTAGAGAGAATGAAATTATTGAAACTGATATTATTGAAGATAGTGATGATGAAGGTTCTCCCCCTAAATATTAATTTCCTGTTGTTCCTGAGGGTTATGTTAGGGATGAAGAAACTGCTAGAGATTTTCTTGCTTGCAATGATAGATCTGATCTTAAGAAGTTATTAGCTAAACTGAAACAGAAATCTCTGAATGCTAGGATGAAATATGACCCTGCTTTTGCTACTTCACCTATCTTTGTTACTGATAAGGATTATGATTTCTCTGTCGATCCTGAGATAATTACTTTGGTTGAATCTGATCCTTTTAATGGCTATGAATCTGAAACTGTTGTGGCACATCTTACTAAGTTGAATGATATAGCCACCCTGTTCACTAATGATGAGAAATCTTGCTACTACTATATCCTTAAGATATTTCCGTTCTCATTAAAGGGTGATGCTAAAACTTGGTTTAATTCTCTTGATCCTAGTTGTGTGCGTAGTCCCCAGGATATTATTTATTACTTCTCTGCTAAATATTTCCCTGCTCATAAGAAATAAGCTGCCTTAAGGAAAATATATAATTTTTTGCAAATTGAAGAAAAGAGTCTCCCACAAGCTTGGGGGAGGCTTCTCCGATTACTTAATGCTTTGCCTGATCATCCTCTTAAGAAGAATGAAATACTTGATATCTTTTATAATGGACTAATCGATGCTTCCAAACACCATTTGGATAGTTGTGCTTGTTGTGTTTTCAGGGAAAGAATTGTCGATCAAGCTGAATTGCTATTGAATAATATGTTGACTAATGAAAATAATTCGACACTTCCTGAGCCAACTCCCGAGCCAACTCCTAAACCAACTCCAAAGAAAAGGGGTGTTCTATTTCTCAGTCCTGAAGATATGCAAGAGGCAAAGAAATATGTGAAAGAAAAAGGTATTAAAGCTGAAGATGTTAAGATTTTACCTCTTGTTGAAGAAATACATGGCCTTAATATACCACCTATTGAAGAAATACATGGTTTTGATAACCGGACACTGGTAGTAAAGGTAAATTCTCTCTATAGATATGATAAAGTGGAAATCCAGTCTACTAATTTTGATATCCAATGCTTGGATGAGTTTGATGACTTTATGGCTAAACAAGAAAACTTCAATGCTTATGTTGGTAGAAAATTGAAAAGTTATGCTTATATGATTGGACACTTGAGTGATTATATGTCTAGAGTTAAGGGAAACTTAAACTCATTAGTAAACATGCTTCTATGGTTACCACTCAAGTAGAACAAGTGCTTAAAGCTCAAAATGATTTGCTCAATGAATTAAATGATAAGAGAAATGATAATGCTGTTAAAGTTATGACTAGAGGTAGTAAAATGACTCAGGAACCTTTGTATCCCGAGGGCCACCCCAAGAGAATTGAGCAAGATTCTTAGAGAAATAATGTTGATGCACCTAGTCCTTCTAAGAGGAAGAAAAAGAAAAATGATAGGACTTTGCATGCTTCTAGTGAATCTGTTGTAGAAACACCTAAGAATCCCAATGATATTTCTATTTCTGATGCTGAAACACAATCTGGTGATGTATACGAACCTAGTGATAATGTTAATGATAATGTTCATGTTGATGCTCAACCTAGCAATAACAATGACGTAGAGATTGAACCTACTATGGATCTTGATAACCCACAATCAAAGAATCAACGTTATGATAAGAGAGGCTTCGTTGCTAGGAAGAACGGTAAAGAAAGAGAACCATGGGTTCAGAAACCCATGCCTTTTCCTCCTAAACCATCCAAGAAAAAGGATGATGACGATTTTGAGCGCTTTGCTGAAATGATTAGACCTATCTCTTTGCGTACGCATTTGACTGATGTGCTTAAAATGAATCCTTATGCTAAGTACATGAAAGATATTGTTACAAATAAAATAAAGATACCTGAAGCTGAAATTTCCACCATGCTTGCTAATTATACTTTTAAGGGTGGAATACCAAAGAAACATGGTGATCAAGGAGTACCTACTACACCATGCTCCATTAAAAGAAACTATGTTAAAACGGCTTTATGTGATCTTGGAGCCGGTGTTAGTGTTATGCCTCTTTCATTATATCATAGACTTAATTTGAATAAGTTGACACCTACTGAAATATCTTTGCAAATGGCCGATAAATCAACTGCTATACCTGTCGGTATTTGTGAGGATGTGCCTGTTGTGGTTGCAAACATTACTATCTTAACAGACTTTGTTATTCTTGACATTCCCGAGGACGATAGTATGTCGATTATCCTCGGTAGACCCTTTTTGAATACTGCAGGGCTATTATTGATTGCAACAAATGCAATGTCACTTTTCATGTTAATGGTAATGAGCATACGGTACACTTTCCGAGGAAACAACCTCAAGTTCACAGTATAAATTCTATTGGAAAAATTCCATCGATTATTATTGGAGGTTTTGAATTCCCTCTTCCTGCTGTCAAGAAGAAATATCATATTCTTATTATTGGGGATGTTCATATCCCCATTGAGGTAACCTAGTGCTATTCGAAAGTTCTCCGTTTGATGCGATCCATAATGAGTTTGTTAACAAGACTTGATCAACCTTGTTAGTGGATTACTTTTGATGAGCATGAAATGGATGAAATTATAAAGCACAACTCTCTGTACCCTCCTTTTACCTTCTGTTATTTAGATTAAATAAAGAAAAAAAATAGTATTTTTCTGCCTGTTTTCTAATTTATCTATGCAATAAAAATACCCCGAAAATAAAAGTTCTCCAAATGCCCTGAAAATGAAATATGATTTTTCTAGAATATTTAAGAATTATTGGTACTGAGAACACATTAGGGGGAACCAGCACCTGGCCACGAGGGTCCAGGGCGCGCCCACCCCCCTAGGGCGTGCCCCTTGCCTCATGGGCCCCTGGTGGCCCCCCTCCACTTATTCCTGCACCCATACGCTTCTTCTTCCTCCCAAAAAAATCACCAACCAGCTCAAGCACGAGTTCTAGCTCATCTTGCTTCCATTTTTGATCTCCTTGCTCAAAGCTCCATTCACAAAACTTCTTTGGAGAATTGTTCTTTGGTATGTGACTCCTCCAATGATCCAATTAGTTTTTGATCTAGTGCTTTATTCATTGCAAAATTTTACTGCCTAGGTGACCCTGTTCTTGAGCTTGCATGTCAAATTTATTTGGTCCCAAGTAGTTCTAATGCATGATATAGTCTCTAGGCACTTGTGGGAGTAGTTGCTATCAATTTTGTTGAGTTTGGTTCACTTTTATTTTGAATTACTAAAAATTTCAGAAATTTTTCAGAAAATGATGAAGAGATTTTTTAGGGGCTCTTCGAGCCGAAGTTCAAAGGATAAGCAGAGTGAAGAGAACAAAAAGACCAAATTTAATCTCCCTCGCACCATGGAGGTTCGGCCGTGTGAATGTCCTTGTGATGAGTTCTTGAAAGCAGCTGGGATTCATGATGACTTTTATCATTTGGCTGAGAATGCAGGCTTCACCGACTTCCTCCATGACCAGCTCAATCAGTATCTCCTACTCACTAATAATTTCGTGCAATTTTTTTACTTTCATGCTAAGAAGTCACCAGCTTTAGTGGAGTTTCATTTATATGATGAGGTTAAGGAGATGTCACTATATGATTTCTGTGGGGTTTGCAAGGTACCCTTCACACCGTAGTGATGTGGATGGATTCATTGATATGACTGCTGCAGGGGAAACAAGGAAGGTTTCTGATGCAAGAATTACTAGCATACATTTCCTTGTTCTACGTTACTTTGCAATATTTGCTAGTAGATGCTTAATTGGTCGCGGGAACTGTGGAAACCTTAGTGCCCCTGATATTGTTATTTTGTGCCATGCTTTGTTTCACGATAACACTGTTAGTTTAGGCGTTATTATTACTAAACGATTAAGCCTGAAACGTACAAATGGCCCCATCTTTGGAGGCATCTTTGCTTCACGCCTTGCTAAACACTTTAGGATACCTATTAGGCATTATGAGAAAGAGGAAAAGTTGTTGCCCCCTATTTTTCTAGATTATAAGAGTATGGTAGCACATGAATTTATTGTTAAAAATAATGAGATGATGCTTAAGTATAATTTGAGATTTAATAAAACTCATAGTGAGACTATTATCTTTCCTGCACCCTCTTTGTTTGACTTATCTTCAAGCACGTACCTCATCTTGCCGGAGGTCGTTTATGCATATCGGAGCCAGACACCAGCTCCAGAGCCTGAGCCGGAACCACCACTTGACCCTTATCGACAGTCCTTCTATCAGTGGAATCCGGAGGAGATCGCCAACCAGTGGCACTCAGATGACACTCCTCAGTACACCGGAGAGAGTAGCTCTAATCCATGGGCATAGACCAACTTAGGCCAAAAGCCTAAGTTTGGGGGAGTACGTATTTCTCACCAACATTACATATGTGTTCACACACCCATTCTAGTTGTCAGTGCTCATACTTTTTCATTTTACTATCCATGCTAGTTTATTTCCTTTTCTTGCTTTCTTCTTGTGTGTTTGAATAACCTTAAGAAAAACAACAACAAAATTTAGTTGTAGCTATTAGCTAGTTTACTGTCCATGCCTGTAGTAGTAGTAACTAAAAGAAAACTCAAAAAGATTTCTCATTCTTCTTTTGCTTGTTGGGAGCTTTCCCATGTAAATAGTTTTATTTCTTTTCTTTGGGGGCCGAGAGGAGAAGACCATGATGAAAATGTTGAAGTGGCTCTTTTATGCATTGTTGTTGATTTAACCAAGAGCCAATATTACCTTGTCTTCTCCCCTGAATTGAATGCTTGCAGATTCCAGCTTAGTCCAATGCACATGCACTATTATTATTATCCACACCGTTCGGTCATGCAAGTGAAAGGCAATAATGACAATATATGATGGACTGATTTAGACAAGAAAAGCTGGTATAAACTCGACCTATCTTGTTTTTGTAAATATGATTAGTTCATCGTTCCTGATTCAACCTATTATGAATAAACATGTTTGCAATGACAATTAGAGATTATAGTTGCTTATGTCATGCTTAATTAGCTAGGATTTTATAATGGTTTACCTTGTGTGTCAACATGCTATTAAAATGGTTGTGATGTGGTATGATAGGGTGGTATCCTCCTTTGAATGATTCAAGTGACTTGACTTGGCACATGTTCACGCATGTAGTTGAAACAAAATCAACATAGCCTTCACGATATTTATGTTCATGGTGGATTATATCCTACTCATGCTTGCACTGGGCGTTGATTAATTTTAAAGCATGTTCATGACTGTTGTCGCTCTCTAGTTGGTCGCTTCCCAGTCTCTTTCTAGCCTTCACCTGTACTAAGCGGGAATACTCCTTGTGCATCCAAACTCCATAAACCCCAAAGTTATTCCATATGAGTCCACCATACCTTCCTATATGCGGTATTTACCTGCCGTTCCAAGTAAATTTGTATGTGCCAAACTCCAAACCTTCAAATGAAATTCTGTTTTGTATGCTCGAACAGCTCATGTATCAACTAGGGTTTTCTGTATCTTCCATGTTAGGCGGTTTATTTTCAAGAGGAGTGGACTCCGCTCCTCATTCACGAGAAAATGGCTGGTCATCGGGATGCCCAGTCCCATGCTCAAATCAAATCAAAATAAATACAAACAAAACTCCCCCAGGATTGTTGTTAGTTGGAGGCACCCGTTGTTTCGGGCAAGCCATGGATTGATGCTTGTTGGTGGTGGGGGAGTATAAACTTTACCATTCTGTTTGGGAACCGCCTATAATGTGTGTAGCATGGAAGATATCGAGATCTCTTAGTTGTTATGTTGACAATGAAAGTATACCGCTCAAAATATTATTTATCTCTATTTCAAAATCAAGCTCTGACAGCTCTACAAATCCCTGCTTCCCTCCGCGAAGGGCCTATCTCTTTACCTTTATGTTGAGTCATCACCCTCTTATTAAAAAGCACCCACTGGAGAGCACCGCTGTCATTTTCATGCATTACTATTAATTTCTATTGGGTATGACTATGACTGGATCTCTTTTACCATGAATTACAATGTTTAGTCAGTCCTTGATCTTCAGAGGTGCTCTGCATTTATGTTTTGCCGTCTCAGAAAGGGCTAGCGAGATACAATCTTGTTTTATCATATTATGAGTATCTTGAGAAAGTGTTGTCATCCGAGAATTATTATTATTGCTCGTTAGTTGATTATGCCATTGATATGAGTAAACATGAGACCTAAGTGTTATTTTGAATATGGTTAGTTCATAATCTTTGCTAAAAACTTTAATGCTGGCTTTACATATTTACAACAACAAGAGCAAACAGAGTTTGTAAAAGTTTTTCTTTATCACTTTCAGTTTGTCAACTGAATTGCTTGAGGACAAGCAAAGGTTTAAGCTTGGGGGAGTTGATACGTCTCCATCGTATCTACTTTTCCAAACACTTTTGCCCTTGTTTTGCACTCTAACTTGCATGATTTGAATGGAACTAACCCAGACTGATGATGTTTTCAGCAGAACTGCCATGGTGTTATTTTTGTGCAGAAATAAAAATTCTCGGAATGACCTAAAAATCCACGGAATATATTTTTGGAATTAATAAAAAATACTGGCAAAAGAATCAACACCATGGGTCCCACCCCTGTCCACGAGGGTGGGGGTGTGCCCACCCCCCAGGGCGCGCCCCACTGCCTCATGGGCCCCCTGGAGCTCCATCGACCTCAACTCCAACTCCATATATTCACGTTCGGGGAGGAAAAAAATTAAGGAGAAGGATTCATCGTGTTTCACGACACGGAGCTGCCGCCAAGCCCTAAACTCACTCGGGAGGGCTGATCTGGAGTCCGTTCGGGTCTCCGGATAAGGGAATCCGTCGCCTTCGTCATCATGAACCATCCTCCATCACCAATTTCATGATGCTCACCGCCGTGCGTGAGTAATTCCATCATAGGCTTGCTGGACGATGATGGGTTGGACTTGATTACCATGTAATCAAGTTAGTTTTGTTAGGGTTTGATCCCTAGTATCCACTATGTTCTGAGATTGATGTTGCTATGACTTTGTTATGCTTAATACTTGTCACTAAGGCCCGAGTGCCATGATTTCAGATCTGAACCTATTATGTTTTCATGAATATATGTGAGCTCTTGATCCTATCTTGCAAGTCTATAGTCACCTATTATGTGTTATGATCTGTTAACCCCGATGTGAAAATAATCGGGATACTTACCGGTGATGACCATAGCTTGAGGAGTTCATGTATTCACTAAGTGTTAATGCTTTGGTCCGGTACTCTATTAAAAGGAGGCCTTAATATCCCTTAGTTTCCAATAGGACCCCCTGCAACAGGAGGGTAGGACAAAAGATGTCATGCATGTTCTTTTCCATAAGCACGTATGACTATATTTGGAATACATGCCTACATTACATTAAGGAATTGGAGCTAGTTCTGTGTCACCCTATGTTATAACTGTTACATGATGAATCGCATCCGACATAATTATCCATCACTGATCCAATGCCTACGAGCTTTTCACATATTGATCTTTGCTTAGTTACTTTACTTTTGCTACCGTTATCGTTACTTGGATACTACTTTTCTACTAAATACTTTGCTGCAGATATTAAGTCTTTCAGGTGTGGTTGAATTGACAATTCAATTGCTAATACTTGAGAATATTCTTTGGCTCCCCTTGTGTCGAATCAATAAATTTGGGTTGAATACTCTACCCTCAAAAACTGTTGCGATCCCCTATACTTGTGGGTTATCATGATGACGTCGCACCGATCAATGAGTTCCTCCACCATGTCATCTTTCAGATCGGGGCAAGAATAATGGGGTCGTTTCTGGCCTGTTCCCTCCATGGAGAAGACGATCGAACAATGGCAGAAGGAAGGGTGAAGGCTAATGGAGGAGGGAGGAAGAGCATGCGCAACAGTTCAAAATCAGAGGGAAAGACCAAGAGTCGGTGGACGGTTGCCAGTTTGCCACGGTACACGAAGAGCCGCCCCGGCCTAACACGTCCGTTTGGAAATACTAGTAGAAAAGGGATCGCCGTCATCCCACTGACATGTTGGAACGGGACCACATGTCAATGAAACATGGTGTGTAATTTCTCATGCGAAATGCGATCTGGCCGCGTTGGCCCGAGGTGCCGCATTAGTTTTTTTCGAAAGTTTGCCGCATTAGTTATCGACCTTTATTTTTTTAACATACAATCTGAACGGATAGCTCCTGTGGTCATGACATGTGAGCGGATATATAGGTGGGCTAGGTGGGCAGGCGGTTGAGCAGGCGGCAACAATCTGAGTGCTAAAAGAGTTGGTCCAATGCTTGGTTTTGTTTGGATTTTCCAACTATGACCATTGGATAGAGTGAATCAATGTCTTACGTTCAAAGTTATTCTCATACTATAGAAATTTTGATTCAGTTGCTATGCTCCTACCGTCCAATATTTGCGTGTGGTTGTTTCTCGAGTAAAAAAAGGAGGTAGGGAAGGTGAAGTGATGGTTGATTCGCCCGAGCAACTTATTACTGTGGGAATATGGGAGTACCAGCGGATTCAAGGAACGGAGAAATGATGGTTGCTTCGTACGAGCAACTTACTATGGCAAAGGTGGGGCTCTGTGATTTGACTGCTCACTAGTCATTACTACTGTGGCGCAATGACCGGGGTGAATCTTTCCCTGCAGTTGTGTTGTGCACTCAATATTGCTGCATGGCAGGTGGAGCCGGATGAAGGATGTCCAACATGTTGGCGAAATGAAGTTGAATTGTTTCTGGCATTGCTATCAATACTTCAGGATTTGTTTATATGTACGCATAATTTTAATGAAGTTGTACTGTGATGCTATGAAGGTTTCAACTTTGGTTCCCGCAGGAAAAAAAGGTTTCAACTTAGGATTCATGTGTCTTGCCTCAAGATTATCTCGTTACAACATTCCATCAAATACAAATGAAACTACCATGGCTAATGCATCTCAATGGTTCACAAATCAGCGCCAATATTCACATCAACTAAAGACAAAGTTGTGAGAAGGTGTACAAAAAAATATATAATTGATCGATGTTGTTCGTAGGCATGGCTCCATTTCCTTGGCACAGTGTTCATTGCTTGGCAGCTAATTTCACCCAGCTCTGTAGCCAAAAAAGAGGTGTATGGAGGACACCACAATTCGATCATTTTGTGCAGCTCCACTAAAATCGAGCGGACCATCCCTGTTTGCAAAGATATCCAGTCAGTGTGATTACAATAATAGTGGAACTAGATGATGAAACATAACACACATAAATAGAAGCCGATCACCTCTACGATCTCTCTTCAGGACTAACTTCTTGTTGGAGAAGATTATGCACAGAGTTGGATGAGGAGGATAGCAAAACCAATCTCCCTTTCTACAGTCCCACGGAAATGTAAAAACGTTGCCCGTGTGACATTTGGCGGAATTGCACAAAACACTCTTAATGAAAAAGTGATTTGTGTAGTTCACCAAAAGGTCGCGATAGCAACGAGGTGAAAATGGATACCCTGTTTGCAAAAGGAGGTAGAAAGGAAACAATTACTACCCAATAACACGAGTTGAAGACACATACGCTGATAAAAAAGAAGTCTATTCCATGTAATAAGGGAAAGATAGCACATGGTGGTTTATCAAAAATGGTTTGAGGACGAGATTGCAAGATGGAAAGTACGCCGGCCGAGATACGATTTAAGCAAACAACTAAAGAAGATCCACATGCAGCAACATGGGAAGATGGGCAGTGGAGCAAGGCCGGAGGAAGCTGTACCTGAGGGTCGTTAGGACGTTACTAGGAGGGCACCGGTGGCCAGGATCTGCCCATACTGCGGCAGCGAGCAAGTGACGAAGGCCCTACCTCGCCGGAGCTTGATCAGAGAGAACGACGGGTACCGCAGATCGAGACGTGCTGCCTCAACGCCGTCGAACGGAGAGACGATGCACATCCTCCCTTTCTGCCGGCGGAGGGGATGCGGCCAGATCACTGACCAATGCTGAGAGAGAGAGGCCACTACCGCCTTGTGTGAGATGGTGTGACGAGAGACAAACCCATTTTTCCATTTCCGCACGACAATCGTTTTATATTCTGTATGTGCCATTGAGGAATATATAACTTTATTTAATACTAACACGTCAAGTCGAACATTGTTCCATCTAGGAGTGGTACCCAACCCTCCTTCGAGTAAACAACCGCTACACGCGTCAAATTATCACGTGGGCTGCCTTTTCGTACGGAAACAAACTCCACCTTGCACCCACGCGGGTGTGGCCGGGAACGAGACATGAGTACGTGTGTCCTGCGTGCACCTCTTCTTGAGGTGCAGGTACGTATGTGGGTGGGTGTGAGAGAGATGGTTTGTGCGAAACAGAGGCAATGTGTTGATGATATCTCAAACAGAAAAACGTAACATATGCAATGTGTGTGAAACGGAGTCATGGATGTGAGATATCGATAGAATTTAAAACAGGGATGAAGTGTGTGGCTGCGCGATCAATAAAGAGTGCCATTGAATTTGTGTTTGCCCAGATTAAAGATACATGGCGGCTGGCCTACTAGAATTTGAGAGGGCAGTGGTGCAGTTTTTCTCCGTGGTATGGATACGTACCTACAATGTTCGACTATCGGTGTGTGTGTGGGGGTGGGGGGGGAGGGGGCAGAGACCGATCGACTAGTATATGTGTGGGGAAGGAGAGAGACCTAGCTATGTATTGAGGGTGATCGATTGGCATCCATGGATATGTGTAGTAGGGGAATAAGGTTGGGAGAAAGACAAAGGTAGAGCGTCCGAGGGTTGGTGGTGGAGTGGCGTTTCACAAATGGTGGGAGAGGCCTGCTAGAAAAATGGAGGGTACAAGTGCAATATCAATAAGTGAGGGCGGGGGATGTCTGTCTGTATATGCACGTGCGTGTGAGAGACGGGTCGGGAGGTATGCAAGGATGACGAGGGGAGACGATATGGTTGTGGTAAGCATATGTAACTACATAGGAAGATCAACCGTCGTGTGTTCGAGAAAGGGAGAGACATAACCAGCGAGGTAAGTGTATCAGTGCGTGGTGAAAACGAATTATAGTCGACCTGGATATATATAGGGAGATCAGTACGTATACACACCTGCATGTGTTAGAAGCAAATAAGGTCCTGACAGACAGGCAGGGGGAGAGGGGTGCGGCTAGGAGGTGGTGCGAGAGGCCTACCATGTTGAGGGGGGGTGCGAGTATGAGATCAATGAAAAGATGGGCGGGAGTGTGCACCTGTGTGGAACCGTATTGGACATAGGGGGGCATGGACGGTGAGAAGAGAAGAGGGGAAGTATATATGTGTTTGTTGTAGGCACAATTGGCTAGAGAGGTATATCGACCGGTGTGTGCCGGAAAGAAGGAGCCGAGGGCCTACACACACAGCGAGTGGAAGAACTAAAGAGAAATAACAAACATGCGCGATGGAGGGGACGCTAAGGGTGGGTGAGAGGGGGGTGGGCGTGTGCATGCACGATAGAAAGTTAGCGCTAGCTAGCTACGAATAGAAGAGGATCATGAAGGTGTAAAATATGAGCAAAGATCACAATTCATTATAAAGCAGTGGATACAGATACTTGAAGAAGATATCATAATGTAGAACATTGATTATAATTTGGGCTAATGTGTGGCTTTTGCAGCTCAGGTCTAAATACTTGTCATAATGTAGGGGGCGGGGCACTATACTTTGAGTGATAAACACAGCGTACGTATGAAACATGGTTTAGATTATGAATCTATAGTTAGTACATCAAATGTACTATTATTTGGAATCAACATCAAGTGTATTCAAAAAATAGAATTCGAGTTCAAGCAGTACACATAGTTCATATCTATCTCTATGGTAATCATGTGATGTGTTATTAAGGTAATGCACAAATGATGGTTGAAGTTGGCAACAATCATGATTGTAGATTCTTATTGAAATAGAGAAATGATTTCAAATTCAGTTCGAATTGTAGCGGTAGTATAGACATTTGGAATGCACTAAAATGTTGGTATGTGTAGGTTACATGCATTATACAACAAGAAAAAAAATTAATTGGACATAACATGGATTCATACTCGCTCCTTCCATCTATATAGGGCGTAATGCATTTTTTAAGACCGCCTTTGACTATTGACAAGATTAATAGTACATGACATGCATAATGCGAAAATTATATCATTGAAAGCTCCTTTCACAAACAAAATTAACGGTGTGCTTTGTGTAAGTTGCATGTCATATATTATTGCTCTAATATTTGGTGAAAGTTAGCATCGAAAAACGCATTAGGCCCTATAAGGATGGAAGGAGGGAGTAGCTTTGAATAGCATTTGTATAGTAAAACGGGGCAAGACTCTCTCTTTGTGTGGTGTGAATAGTTTTATTTTTTTTGTTTTCTTTTTGGTTGAGGGAAGTACGGATTGATTTGGTACGTACAAGTACAATATTACACGTTAGGCTTGTCCCTAAAATTCAACACGCGCCTTGTTATATCCCGAAAATTCAAATATCGTGCTCCCAAAACTGGCTCCTTCACAACTCGCGCCTTGCTATGCCGAAATTACAACGCACGCGAAAACTCCCTCCAGCTGCGAAATCCCGACACGTGAATCCCCCTTCTAACCCTGAGCCGAAAGGGCCGCTAGTTCAAATTGGTGGGGGGTACTTTTTCAACACACCCTACATTTTGGACAAGCGCGTCCCTAAGTCATGGTTCACCCCCTCCCATCGCACCCTTTTCGCCATTCGAAATCCCAGGCCGCCATAACCTCTCCACTCCAGCCGTGAAACCCCACCCTCCTCCGTCCGCCACTTCACCGCTGCCCAGCCAGAGCCTCTTCCCCGATGACGTCGTCCACCGCAACAGCTCCACGTCCCTCGTCCACCTCCCCGGATGAGGATTCGTCGTCCATCTCGTCGTCCCACCGGTTCAGCCGCCCCGTCCTCCACCTCCAAGGAGCTGCTCCGACGATCGCCTTGTCTATCGCGGCTGCTCCATCCCCACAACACCACCTTAAACTGCTCCATCGGAACTGCAGAATCCTCACTGACTCCTCAGACGAAGCCGAGGCCTACTCGGTGCCACCAAAGAGGTTGTACACTCATCGCATCGCACCTTCTCCTTAACTCAACCTCCCGGCCCCGACAGTGCTCCATCCTGCACCCCCATGGAGCGGCTACCTTCAAGCCGGCGCCGTGGGCGACATCTCCACAGCGGCTCTCCCCCAGTGCGAGGCCCCTTCGGCGGCGACGGCCATACCAGCCGGATCTGTTGCTACTGCTCCGGCTCCCGCTCGCTCGCTCGCGCTGCTGCTGCTGCTCCGGCTCTCACTCGATCGCTCGCTCGCCCAGCTGCTGCTGCTCCGACTCTCGCTCGCTCACGCTGCTGCTGCTTCTCTTCCCCTCGCTCGCGCTGTTGCTCTGCTCTGATTTAGCTACACTTCAGTCAACTGAATCGACTTTTGGGTCAATCGATTTTCAGGGAGTGGGTGTGTGTGTGTGTGGGGGGGGGGGCTCACCGGAGTTAAGGAAGAACCACCTGCAGCGGGGACGGGGGTTCACCGGAGAGGTACCCAACTATCTATCTTAGGGTTCAGGGTGGGGGGCGGGGGGCCTCGAGGGCTAGCCGGGGCGGCAGCGGACCGGCGGTGGGGAGTTGTTTCGGGGCGGCGAGGCTGGGGCCGGCGGTTCGGCCGGTGGTGACTGGCGGCTCAGGGGGGTGCAGGTTGAAGATGAATTGCATGCCCTCCCTAAACTACATGTCAAGTGCCTCTCTGATACCATTGCGTTCAGTTTCGACAGTAACATTCAGATTCCACAGTAAATTCCAGTTTCGACAGTTAAGTTCGGAGTCAACAGTTTTTACCTCATTTGTTGTAGTCAGGTGGTTTTTGGTGATGTAAATTTTACATCTATTTTACATCATCTATTGGAGATGCTATTAGAATCCCACTTGAGATTGACGATGGCTGTCTTGTGCTTCTTTAGCCTTGACGTCTTACGGCTCACCGGAGCTGCTCCAATGACAGAACGATCCATCACAATATAGCACTGCCCTGGACGTCGTATACAGATTCCTCAGATCTTTCTCCACACCTCCAACAGCCATCTCTGCCTCAACTGCTTCAGCGACCAACACAATGATGCTGAGGTCGACACGGCTACGACAAAGAGGTTGTACACTTGTTGCATCACTTACTACTATACATTCATGTCGATCCATTAGGGCTATTTTGGTTCAACGGAAAAACATAGAAATAGGGAATTTTCCAATGACACTCTACTATTCAATTATTCATGCATTTTGTTGAAAGGAATGAAGCAAAACATCCTCCTGGACCTACTTTTCAAAATCCTATGCATGAAAATAAGACCAAGTGCATTAGTGGCAGAATAACATTCTAACTGTACACGCATTCATATGGTTTCACTTAATTTTGGCCATGTTTCTTTGCATTCCTCTTCTCTTCCAATTCCTTTAAACCAAACACTCAAGTTGACAGAAATCCTGTGTTTACAAATGCTCTATTTACGATGTGCATTCCTATCCTATTCCGATGTTTTTCATATCCCTGTGTTTTTAGAATCATGCAAGCCAAATGAGCCCTTACAGAATTACTTCAGTTACAGGTAGGTGTCGAAGGGAACTTTGTGTGGTTTGTCCTGCTCCTGTCGCGATGTCGTCCACCTCACCTAAGCTGCTCCATCGATAGAAGCATCCACCAAACCAAACATCACGACTCCTGACCATCTTTCGCTGCCTCAGATCTCCTCCCCTGCCGCCAACACCCACCGTAACGGCATCACCATCATCAACTTAGCAGATGAACCTGAGGAGTACACGGGTCCACAAGAGTGGTCGCACTCTTCTGTTTCTGCTTATGTTATGCATTGCTTAAAATTACCTACTACTTTATCATCCTGTTCACCTCTTGGACTCCAAGTCAGGTCCAAATTAATGTTCAAACTTGAGTTCTAAATTAGTTGTGGGGCACATATCGAGGCATCAATGAATAGTATGTCTGTCTAATATATGGTTCACCTAGGGTATGCCTATGTTGTTCATCTTGGGTGGGAAAAAATTGTAAAGCAATCATCATCTGTCGTTTTATTAAATTAAAGCAATCATCAGCCTGCTATCATTATTTTTGGATCCATCCACTGGTTGTTACCATCACTCTAAATTCCTGCATGCTCTCCTTACATAATCTCACCATATTTTTTTTCATATGCATGTCAGATATTGTACACAGTCATGTTGAACATGTAGAGAAAAAGAGAAGAGTTTTGCGTGGCAATACAATGTCATGCAAACATCGCTCCATGGGGGGTTCAATGGCAAACCCTCCCCAGCCCTCTCCAGATTGTAATCCAGAGGAAGATATCTGTTCTGAGGCGGATTCAGACGCCGCTGACCTCTCCTATTTAACCCCCAAGGTGTTTGCTCTACCTTGGCATGATGATGTTAGTCATATCATGCATATGTTTCCTTGCAGTGCCTACTTTTGACATCATATATGTCATATGCTTAGTTTAGACATGTTCTGTAATGCCAACTGTTTAGTTTCTATATCATATATGAGAATTATGCAGTCTCATGTCTTTTACTAGCCATAATATATGTGAAATGTGCAATGCCATCCTGTTTAACCAGGCATCATATATTTGAATGATATCTTGCCCATCCTTTTCTTCATTACATTTCCATTTGTCAAAAATTTTGTACATGAAACTACTCTTCCTGTGAATCAGCCATTTGGGTGTGAGATGAAAAAATCTGGAGTGAAAACAAGGCATTCAGAGAAGACAGTGCTACCTATCGAAGCAGATCTCTTGTTGGGTCCCGATAGCTCCTCAGAGATGGATTCAGAGACAAATGACCAGTCCTATTCCCCCACTGAGGTGTATGCTCTAACTTGGCACGGTTATACTGCTCATATCGTGCATATGGTGTCTTGCATTGCATAGTTTAGACATCATATACACAATATTCAAAATCATGTTCTTAGTTCAGACATCATATCGAATGCCCTCTGTTTAGCATATAAATCACATATGTGAATTAAATGATGCGATCCTGATTACTTAGATAACATGTAGGTGAATTATGTCATGCAATCCTGTTTAGTTATTCATCACATCTTTGAATTATGTTATGCTATGTTATCCAGTTTAGATAGACATCATATATGTGAAATTATGTCATGTTATCCGTTTTAGTTAAACAATATACATGTTAACTATTTCATGCCCTCTTTTTTACACACTATCTATTGCATCTGTCTCTCATGCAACGTCTGTACATTCAACTATGTTTCCTGTTTATCAGCCATTTGAATTGGAGCGGGTGATGCCAGTATCTAGCGGACTAAAAAGACGGTCTTCAAATAAAACAGTGCTACCTCTTGGTGGAGATAGCACCCCGGTTGTACATGCACTTGAACCAGCCCTACCACACATAATCCAAACTCTCATAGATTGTTCCCCTACTGCGATGGACAGAGAACCAGCTTCATCCAATCTAACCCCAAGCCCAGCAGATAGTAACCTAGTTCCTGTTGACATAGCACCATCTCCACCACATAGCTCCCAAACAAGAGCAGTTAATAAGGCATCTCCAGTGCCCAAAGGGCCAGTAGTACCACGGTGAACCCCAACTCCACCAGTTAGTACGCCTATTCCTGTGGAGGAAGCACAACCAGCTAGTCGTAGTTTAGCATCTATCGCATTTGATGTTGTTAAATCGTATGTGCGTATCTTCCCATCTTGGAAATATTATACTGAACATGAAGGAAAATGCCAGTTGCAAGTGTTTGTCCAGGACTTATGTGTAAGTAATGTTATTCATGGCAATTACTTTGCTTTGTCCCATACATCCTACCTCCATGATGGTTATAATATAGCAAATTTTCCCATTTTCTCTATAGAGAAGGATCGATTTGGAAACTCCGGATGAGGTAACCTGTGCTAATACCTCTGCTATCTTCAAGAATGCTTGGTGGAAGTATCGAAATTACCTGAAGAAAACGTACTTCACCGGCAAAGAAACTCATCAAATTCCCTTACGTTCTCCTGAGACACATTTACTGGACGATGACTAGGAATGCCTTGTTCTGTACTGGTACCAAACCAAGAATGTGGTAAGGTCTATGAGCTCATTCTATTTTTAAGTACTATATTCTTGCGTCTTACTGTACTTTGTTCATGTAGAACAAGTGCCTAAACCTGAAGAACAACTGTTCTAATTTAAGATTTCATTGCTATCATAGTTCAAAAAAGCGCTAGGCGTTAATTGTGCGTTTTGCCACCGCCTTGCGCTTTACGGACCAAAGCGCATGCTTATGCACAGTTATGCATAGATTAAGCATAGTTATGCGCAATGCATTGTGCCAACACCTAAAGCCTAGGCGCGCCTTTTTTAACTATGATTGCTACCGTGCATACTGCTTTGCTCTTGTATCACTGTATTTACTCATACAAACTTATTTTTAAATTGAAGGATCCAATCGGAACTCCAATGGCATGGCAGGTATGTTCACGCATGTTTCTTTAAAAGGTTTGCTCTTATCAATAGCTCTGCTGATTTGAATTTCAACTGTGTATACAGTTAACTTCTCATATCATGCACATTACTAGCATCAACAGAGCCAATAGTGTTGTTGTACATGTAGACCCGTGGTACCCATCTGAAATCTTGTTGTGCCGTGTAGTTTCCCACGCTTTGTATTCTTTCACTGTTGCTTTGTCTTAAACTGATATGATTTGAACCGTGTCTCTATTTTGATTTGGCAAGAGTGACCATAGGACATAGATATATGTTTGTTTGATGCTTTTATTATATACTAGTACTTGGCAATAGAAGACTTGGTAGTTTAATCCTGTCCACCTTACTAATGAACTGGTTCACTGAAATGAGTTTCATATACTAGTACATGCTAAACATGTTATGTGTCTGCTTGTTTCTTCTTTTAGAATGCTAACAGAATATTGGGGAAGAGTGCCTTATTAAGCAATGGTAAAGGAAGTAATGCAGATAAGGTTCAAGATAGTGACACATCCTTGTTGGTCTCCAACAAAGCGAATAAAATAGCTAAGGAAGACTATCTTGAAGATAGTGAGACAACCCCAAAGTCCTGTCTTGGTTTAGTGTTCGAGTTACTGGCCACTACCGCTTGCACAAGCTATTCAAACTCACTGTTCGAATTAGTTCGGTTTCTTGAGTCTCAACTACAAGCTGAAAGACATCAATGAGATATGCTACGACAAGAAGCGGAAGGACTACGGAAGTCCCTGGAGCATTCAGATGCATACTTTCTGGTCCAACAACAAGCATTGGAGGATTTTAGCACCAAACAGGACAAAGCTAATAAGCTTGCTAAGGTTATTGCTAGCATGCTGGATACCCAGGATAAGGTTTCTTGAGCTCTTCTAAAGTTGTTTCAGTTATGCTCTTGTTTTGCTGCCGAGTTTATTTGCACTGGTGGCCAATTTTGATGGCCAGTGTATGTAATATGCTGCTTTGTTCCCCATATTTGCACTGGTGGCGAACTTTGATGCCCAGTGGATGTAATATGTGTAATAGCGGTAATAGGCTAGCATTAATTGCTTGCTTATTTATTTCCTTATTGTCTTGTTTAGTTGTTTGCTTGTAGTCACTGCAGTTCTTTTTCTGTGTTTTTCTAGTGGGCACAACAGCCTATTTTTGGTAACTAGGCCAAAATAATCATGGCAACACACGGACTATTGTAACCTTGGGCCTCCTGTGGGCCGTATGATCCATGGGCCTTCTACGTGCCGTAGGATCCATGGGCCTTCTATACGGGCCGTAGGATCCATGGGCCTTCTACGGGCCGTAGGGTCCATGGGCCTTCTACGGGCCGTAGGGTCCATGGGCCTTCTATCGGCCGTACGATCCATGGGCCTTATATGGGCCGTAGGATCAATGGGCCTTCTATGGGTCATATCATCATTTCACCAATCATGGGACGTACTATTCATGGACCATAACGTGCCGTTAATAGGCCATATTTGATAATTCTATGAAAACAGCCCAACGAGTTTTTTTGACATGAAAACGGCCCAACGTATTAACGGGCCACAAACAGGCCGACTGTAACGACGGGCTGAATTTGGCCCACAAGCAGAAAATGACAGTAACGGGCCGTAAGTAACCGAATGCTGGAAATGAGCCCAAGAATAAATGGGCCCTGACAAGCCGAAAGATAACTTGGGCTGGAAATTGCCTAATGGAATAATGGGCCGTTAATGGGTTACTATTCATTACGGGCCAGTTTCACCACGAGCCGTTAATGGGCCAAGAGTTACAAAGGGCCTCATATGGGCCGAAAGAAGTAATGGGCCATACATGGGCTGGAAGTTAAAATGGTCTAGAATCATATTGGATGGCCCAGATGATGCTACTGGGCCTAATTCGGAGAGGTCGTAACGGGCCCTGGGTTAGCGGGCTGTAAATGGGCTATATGCGAACAAGCCGTTAACAAGCTTTCCGTGGGCCGACCCGCCACCTTTTGACCAAGTCAAACGGGCCGGCCTTTTCACAGGAATGGGTCTCTGTTGGGCCGTGCCACGTGTCGACGTATCATAGGCGCCTTGGGTCCAATGAGTGGATGACATCTGTCCCAATGGTGAGCCGACACCTGTTTCCTCTAGCCAATGATGATTTTACACGTGGAAAATCCCCATTGGTCGGGGCTGTTAATGGGTTATCGGATCCAAAACCGGACCCGATAGCTTAACGGCATTCCGTTACGGTGGATGCCACGTGTCGGTCACCCTTGACGAAAGCAGTTATGTGACGGGTGATTTATCATCATGGAAGTGGACACTTCCATGATGATAATTTTGGTAATGTCATGGAACACTTCTACGACAGCACAGGTATGACTATCTTGATTCTGTCATAAAATCGTCATGAATGTACATGCATGACAAAAAATGCGATCTACTGTGACAAACACGTATCATCACGGAAGTGTATTTTTTGTAGTGTTATATCCTATTGAGCACGGTGGTGCTTTAATTTTTGAAGAAATACTCTATTGCTTCACTTAGATCAATTTGAGAGTTAGTAAAATTTCGAAGAAATTCTCGGATGCTTCACTTACACCATTTTGAGAGATGAAAATTTTTATGCTCATTTTCTTCACTTAAATTTATTTGAGAGCTTGTTATAAGCAATGGTAATATATAAAATTAGTCCCAAAGTGATAGATATCCAAGAGGGATATAACAAAAACTTTCATGAAGATCATTGGATATTATAAACTTGATTCCTTGCAATAGTTTTGAGATATGATGATGGTAATATGTGAGCCATGTTGGTGAGTAATTATGCTTTAGGAGGAATATTTGTGTTAAGGTTTGTGATTCCTTATGCAAGCACGAAAATCAACAGTTATGCAATGAAATTACATCCTACTTATGGTGCATTATTCGGTGTTAGTTATGCTTAATGCTCGTTTATGATCGTTTTTGTTTCTTGGTTGGATGCTTCTCAATCTATTTGCTAGCCTTTCCTTGTACTAAGTGGGAATACTACTTGTGCATCCAAAATCCTTAAAACCAAGTCGTGCCAATGAGTCCATCATACCTACCTATATGCGATATTTTCATGCCATTCCAAGTAAATTTATATGTGCCAACTCTAATTTTCAAAATGAATTTCCTTTTTGTGTGCACATACCGCTCATGAAGCGGTAGGGAGTAGCCAATATTTTTCCATTCTAGATGTGTTATTCTCAAGATGAGTGTTTATTCACTTGTCATTGCATGAGAGTGTGGCGGTAATAGGGATGCCCAGTCCCGAAATGAAAAAGAAATTTACTTTATGTTGTCAAATAATAAATTCCTCAGAAAGTGTTGGTATGGAAGGCACCCATGGATACAGCCAGCCATGATTGTGAAAGAATGGTGGAAAAGGGGATAAACTTTATTTTATTTTTGGGAACCGTCTATGATGTATCTAGCATGGAAAGTATTGGGAATTCTCAGTCGTTTCGTTAACGGGAAAAGTATGCCTCTCAAAATATATTTTTTATCTCTCAATTTAAGCATTGAGCTCTGGCACTTGTACAAATCTCTGATTCCCTCTGCGAAGGGCCTATCTATTTACTTTTATGCAATTTTTATATTTATTTGAGTCTCCATCTTCGTTTATAAAGCACCAACTAGGGAGCACTATGATCATACTTGTGCATTGGATGTAGCTAATATTCGAGTGCGTTTCATGAATGGATCAATGATTGAGCATAATTGGCTAGGGATAACTTTCTTTAGTGTTGATATTTTGAAAGACATGGTTGCTTGTTTGTATGCTTGAGTATTGATGTCTTCATGTAAATTATAGACTATTGCTTTGAATCATCTGAAAGTCGAAATGTCCATGCTACAAAAGAAAACAATATGTGATGAACATGTTAGGCAACATTCCACATCAAAAATTCTGTTTTTATCATTTACCTACTCGAGGACGAGTAGGAATTAAGCTTGGGGATGCTGATACATCTCCAACGTATCTATAATTTTTGATTGTTCCATGTTGTTCTATTACCATTCTTGGATGTTTTGTATTCATTTTATAACAACTTTATATCATTTTTGGGACTAACCTATTGACATAGTGCCCAGTGCCAGTTGCTGTTATTTTTTGCTTATTATTCTAAATCACCTTGCTTTATAACACAAGTCATCATATGGCGGCTTACGCCTCTGGGCCGTCTTCTGGATCCGGGCCTTAAGTCGGCCCATCTTGTTACCCGCCCTACTGGCCTTGTGTCTTATGGCCTCGGGCTTGTCCAAAGCCTGGCTTAGTGAGCCGCCAATGGCCTAACCCGGCCCTTCTATGGTAGGTTATATCGCAGGGTTATATCCCCAACAATCCCTGAACTCCATCCTCCACCTCGCCTCCTTCATCACGGTCAGCGAGGCCTTCCTCAGCATCGAGTCGCACTTCAGTGTCAAGCCGAAGTCTAGCGACCCCGGTCTGGCAGAGTGTGGAGGTGCCGTGATCAACAAGAACCAGAAGATCAGCTGCTTCATAGAGACCGTCAAAGAGTGGCAACATGAGTGGTTTTACATCCCTGAGCCACTCACTGCGGGCCAGGCCGAAGTCCTGGCATTTTCGGTTGGGTCTCCAAGGATGCTAGTGTCTTGGATGAAGAAGGGCATCACCTGGGGGAGCCCGGGGGAGGTGGAGGTGCTGATCAAAAGGATCGTGTGGTGGTCCGATCAGAAAAACCTCTAGCTGACAGACATGGTGAACATCATACTCCACCACCGCATCCTCCCACTTTAACTTCAGGCCACTCCAATGTGGGCACACAAGCCTGAAGACATGCCGCCCATTCACCACTTCTTCTGCTCTACCTTGCTGGGATGTGGAACCAGTTGTTCAAGTCGTCAAAGGATGAATTTCCCTCGGAAGGGAGAGATCTCGGCTTCAAAGCCAGCCACGACGCCCCCGAGGTAATCTTCTAATACACAGCTTCGTATTCTACGATGTAGATCTCAGCTAATCGATCAATTTATGCTTGCAGAAGTGGATCGCCAATGTGTAGTAGATGTTGTGCCCAGCGCCAGTGCCAGAGGGGGAGAGGACCCACCTGCTTACGCCCCTCCTGTTCGAGGAGCCGCATGTGGTGATCCCTAAGGGATCAAAGCCCAAGAAGGGCGGGACGGGTCTTCAGACCAGGGATACCTCGATCACTCGGTCTGAGGATACCCATGCCTCCTCCACCCATGAAGACAACATGGAGGAGGTCAAGGAGGTAGAGAACCCTTCCCTTAAGGGGAAGAGGGAGGCGTTCAAGGACACCGAGGCCAAGGCGCGGCCGAAAGGCTAGAAAAGGGCATGCAAAGTCCCCACCGGACCCGCTGGCAAGCCTGCTCCGCCCGAGAAGATCACCTTCTCCGACGAGTTGGACGACAACCAATTCGAGGTGGGAAGGAAGAAGAACGCGCCACGTAGGTATATCATCGTCTCTGTGTGTGGTTTCCCTTTCCATTGAGGTAGAACTCACACGAGTAATTTTCCTTCAATCTGTAGAAGGTGGCCCTCAGCGGCAACACCTCGAGTGGGCTTATGCCCGCCAGTGAGACGCTGGATCCCGCCACTCCTCCTCCTGCTACAGAGGGAATGGGGGAGGTGGCGTCCAATTTGGCTCCTCAGAAAACACAACGGGGGCCGCGGAACCGGTCTTCATGGCCGAGGTTGAGACCTCGGCCCCACAGGGCCAAGGGGATGGGGTCGACAAGGTCATCAAGGAAGGGTAGGGCCAGACATTGGCCCAGCCAAAGTCAGCTCCGGCGCCAACACTACAGCTGGAGACCCCCGTACTTGGCAGCTCCTGAGGTTTTCCCACCCCTGTCTTCCGCCTCAGGGCGAGCTAGTGCGGAGTGGACCGAAGAGATGGAGGTGCCCTAATGGGATCCTCCCTTAAATAAGAGCACCGCCCGTTGATCGGCCCGACGCTGCAAGGCTTCTGGTCCATAGAGGCCGGAATCCGTGAGGTCTTCAAGGGCCTTGTTACGAGCTTTGAGGCATTCTTCTGCATTAGATTAAGAATAACCTCCCTGCTTGGATATATTTGCAAGTCTGTGTATGTATTCGAGGACTTTTTTGCTTATATTGCGGCATAGTACTTATATAGTGTAGCCAGTGAGTAGCCCCCGAGCCCAAGGCTAGTTTTAAAAAAATGGCTTTGGGATCGAAGCAATATACCACAAGCTTACAAATGAGTAGCCCCCAAGGCTTTGGCATGCATATTTGAAATTTTGATGCCTGGTATAGGGGCTAATCTTAAAGTGCTTGTTCACCGGTTTCTACCTAGGCTCTGAGCACCACCTCTGAGGAGATCACGAAGATGAAACAAAAGCTCGAGAGGTCCGAGAAGGACCTTGATCTGATGAATAATCAGATCGAGCAATCTCAAGGTAGGATCAAGAGAGATTTGTCAAATTTACTTTTCGTGAGGATAGCTTGGTGCAATAGAAGCTAATGCCTAATTGTTTGAATGATAGTGGCTTTGTCCTAGCTTGAGGGGATCAAGGCCGAGCTTGTGAAAGCTCGACAGTAGGCCCAGCAACAAAAGGTTGCGTCTGCCAAGGCGGAGAAGGACCTAGCCACCGAAAAGGTGGCTAGGGGCAAGGACTAGGCGCGGGTCTTGGAGGTGGAGGAGACCCTAAAGGGCGTCTACGAAGCATGCAATGCCCTTTAGGCCAAGAAGGATAAGGCGAATGAGGAGCTCAAGAAGCTCCGTCTTGCGCACTTTGAACTCCAGACCCACACCAGGGCCGCCCGCGATGTGCTCCAGCAAGTGAGCAAATTACCGCGGGTAAGCCATATTTACTTCAATTCGTGTTTGGCAGCAAAGGGTTCACCGAGATCACCCAGCTGTGGCACTCCACAGAGGTCTTTATGGATCTCCTGAAGAGTGCGTTGGACACTGCCCACCACTTCGGCGAGCTGGAGGGCCACGAGCCGGAGAAGGCGTTCTGGCATCAATTCTAGGCGCCACCACGCCCAGAGCTGTTGAATCACCGGATGAAGTAGTTGGTGGAGCTTCTATGCATTGCAAGGCTGATGCTCCAAGACCTTTGCATCAATATGTGGCCAGTAGAGGCGCTCCCTACCAGCTTCTTTGGCCTAATAGCTCGGCTGCGGGAAGCTGTCTTGCGAGTGGCCCTCCGAAAATGGTCTATGTGCATGGAAGGGGATCAATGGGCATATCCCTATGTGAAGATGCATTTCTGGCGCATTGAAGCAGAGGTTGTCGCTGCGAGACCCCCCGAAGGTAAGGTTCAGACCACAGAGCAGTTCTTCGCCGAGGTAGCAGAAGGGGCCCGAAGAACCGAGGCCATGTGTCCCAACGAGACTTTGTATTTTCAGATCCTACTTCAGAATGTTGAGGTGTGTGGGATGTACAAAAACTATCCTTTTGTTTTGATGAATGCGGCTTTAGATTCCGTCATATTGTTTCTATTTTTATTTAATATACCTCCTATTTGACCATTCTAAACTGAAAGTGGCCAGTCGTCGGCTTTGACCCCCAATGTACAATATATAGAGGGTGTTCCTCTAGGAAGTCATGACCCTTAGCCGCATCTCGGTACCCGGTGGTGGTCTGTGCACATAGGTACTAGGCAATTGGAGTATTACGGCTTAATAACCTTCACTTAGTCATAGGAGCTTGACTGTGGGGGTTGATGACAAGCCCCCGGGTGTGTGAAGTGGTCGGCTTGGGTAGCCGAGGTCTATGCCACTAACCACTTCAGCCAATGCGAGGAAGTGGCCCTTCATTTAACATGAGTGGTTGCTAACGACAAGTCGCTTTAATGCGATCTTTAGAAGGTCGACCAGTTTACGCTTGCCAAGAGAGTCAGTTTTCGGCTTTCACCATTGAGGTGCTCTGCCCTGCGAGTTGGCGGCACTATGCTACGTCTTGAGCTTGCGTTGGTCTTCCTCAAAGAGGAGAGGGTGATGCAGCAATGTGTAGTGTAAGTATTTCCCTCAGTTTTGAGAACCAAGGTATCAATCCAGTAGGAGGCTCCTCAAAAGTCCCACGCACCTACACAAACAAACTGAGAACTCGCAACCAACGTAATAAAGGGGTTGTCAATCCCTTCACGGCCACTTGCAAAAGTGAGATCTAATAAAGATAGTAAGATAAGATAAATATATTTTTGGTATTTTATAAGATAGATGCAAAAAGTAAAGATGCAAATAAAGATAGATTGAAAGCAAATATGATAAGAGATAGACCCGCGGGCCATAGGTTTCACTAGAGGCTTCTCTCGAGATAGCATAAGTATTACGGTGGGTGAACAAATTACTGTCGAGCAATTCATAGAAAATCGCATAGTTATGAGATTATCTAGGCATGATCATGTATATAGGCATCAAGTCCATAACAAGTAGACCGACTCCTGCCTGCATCTACTACTATTACTCCACACATCGACCGCTATCCAGCATGCATCTAGAGTATTAAGTTCATAAGAACAGAGTAACACATTAAGCAAGAAGACATGATGTAGAGGGATAAACTCATGCAATATGATATAAACCCCATCTTGTTATCCTCGATGGCAACAATACAATATGTGTCTTGCAACCCTTTCTGTCACTGGGTAGGAACACCGCAAGATTGAACCCAAAGCTAAGCACTTCTCCCATGGCAAGAAGAACCAATCTAGTAGGCCAAACCAAACTGATAATTCGAAGAGACTTGCAAAGATAACTCAATCATACATAAAAGAATTCAGAGAAGATTCAAATATTATTCATAGATAAACTTGATCATAAACCCACAATTCATCGGATCTCGACAAACACACCACAAAAAGAGATTACATCGAATAGATCTCCACAAGAGAGGGGGAGAACATTGTATTGAGATCCAAAAAGAGAGAAGAAGCCATCTAGCTAATAACTATGGACCCGTAGGTCTGTGGTAAACTACTCACAACTCATCGGAGGGGCAAGGATGTTGATGTAGAAGCCTTCCGTGGTCGACTCCCCCTCCGGCAGAGTGCCGGCGAAGGCTCCAAGATGGGATCTCACGGATACAGAAGGTTACGGCGGTGGAAATTGTGTTTCGTGGCGCTCCTGGATGTTTTCGGGGTACGTAGGTATATATAGGAGGAAGAAGTACGTCGGTGGCCGCCCGAGGGGCCCACGAGATAGGGGGCGCGCCCTACAGGGGGGGCCTATCTCGTGGGGCCCTCGGGAGTTTCTTGGCTTGCACTCCAAGCTCTCCGGATCTGATTTGTTCCAAAAATCACGCTCTCGAAGGTTTCATTCCATTTGGACCCCGTTTGATATTCCTTTTCTTCGAAATACTGAAATAGGCAAAAAAACAGCAATATGGGCTAGGCCTCCGGTTAGTAGGTTAGTCCCAAAAATGATATAAATGTGTAAAATAAAGCCCATAAACATCCAAAAGGGGTAATATAATAGCATGGAACAATCAAAAATTATAGATACATCGGAGACGTATCAAGCATCCCCAAGCTTAATTCCTGCTCGTCCTGAAGTAGGTAAATGATAATAAGAGAATTTTTGATGTGGAATGCTACCTAGCATAATTCATAATGTAATTTTCTTTATTGTGGCATGAATGTTCAGATCCAAATGAATACAAAATAAAAGTTCATATTGACATAAGAAATAGTAATACTTCAAGCATACTAATCAAAGTAATCATGTCTTCTCAAAATAACATGGCTAAAGAAAGTTATCCCTACAAAATCATATAGTCTGGCTGTTGCTCTATCTTCATCACACAAAGTATTTAATCATGCACAACCACGATGACAAGCTAAGCAATTGTTTCATACTTTAATAATCTCAAACTCTTTCAACTTTCACGCAATACATGAGCGTGAGCCATGGACATAGCACTATATGTGGAATAGAATGGTGGTTGTGGAGAAGACAAAAAGGAGAAGATAGTCTCACATCAACTAGGCACGGGCTATGGAGATGCCAATTAATAGATATCAATGTGAGTGATTAGGGATTGCCATGCAACGGATGCACTAGAGCTATAAATATATGAAAGCTCAACAAGAGAAACTAAGTGGGTGTGCATCCAACTCGCTTGCTCACGAAGACCTACGGCACTTTTGAGGAAGCCCATCATTGGAATATACAAGCCAAGTTCTATAATGAAAAATTCCCACTAGTATATGGAAGTGACAACATATGAGACTCTCTATCATGAAGATCATGGTGCTATTTTAAAGCACAAGTGTGGAAAAAGATATACTAGCATTGTCCCTTCTCTCTTCTTATCTCATTTTGTTTTTTTCTTTTTTTTCTTTTTTTCCTTTCCTTTCTTTGGCCTTTTCCTTTTTTTCTTTTTCTTTTCTTTTTTTCTTTTTGTAAAGTCCGAAGTCTCATCCTGACTTGTGGGGGAATCATAGCCTTCATCATCCTTTCCTCACGAGGACAATGCTCTAATAATGAAGATCATCACACTTTTATGGATTTACAACTCAAAGCTAGAACAAGATATGACTCTATATGAATGCCTCCGGCGGTGTACCGGGATATGCAATGAATCAAGAGCGACATGTATGCAAATTATGAAGGTGGCCTTGGCACAAATACAATGTCAACTACATGTTCATGCAAAAAGCAATATGACAAAAGTAATGCGTGTCATACGAACGGAACGGTGGAAAGTTGCATGGCAATATATCTCAGAATGGCTATGGTAATGCCATAATAGGTAAGTATGGTGGCTGTTTTGAGGAAGCTATATGGTGGGTGTATGGTACCGGCGAAAGTTGCGCGGCACAAGAGAGGCTAGCAATAATGAAAGGGTGAAAGGGTGCGTATAATCCATGGACTCAACATTAATCAAAAGATCTCATGCACTTGTTGCAAAAATTTAGAAGTCATCAAAAGCCAAAGCACTACGCGCATGCTCCTAGGG
Source organism: Triticum aestivum (assembly GCF_018294505.1). NCBI lineage: Eukaryota > Viridiplantae > Streptophyta > Magnoliopsida > Poales > Poaceae > Triticum > Triticum aestivum. Next base: position 177,504,322 of record NC_057804.1, read on the forward strand.
GGATAGATTGGTAGGAAAAGACCATCGCTCGTCCCCGACCGCCACTCATCAGGAAGACAATCAATAAATAAAATTGTGCTCCAACTTCATCACAAAGCGGTTCACCATACGTGCATGCTACGGAAATCACAAACTTCAACACAAGAATTCTTTAAATTCATCATCACCCAACTAGCATCACTTTAATATCACTACCTCCATATCTCAAAACAATTATCAAGCATCAAATTGATCATAGAATCCAATTCACTTCCTATGATAGTTTTTATTATACCCAACTTGGATGCTCATCATTCTAGGACCAACTTTATGATAATAGCAAATACCATGCTGTTCTAAAAGACTCTAAAAATAATATAAGTGAAGCATGAGAGACTAGCAATTTCTTCAAAATTAAGACACCACCGTGCTCTGAAAGATATAAGTGAAGCACTAGAGCAAAAACTATCAAGCTCAAAAGATATAAGTGAAGCACATAGAGTATTCTAGCAAATTCTAATCAAATAGGCTTATCCCAAAAGGTGTGTACAACAAGCATGATTGTGGCAAACTAAAAAGCAAATACTAATATAATACACGACGCTCCAAGCAAAACACATATCATGTGGTGAATAAAAATATAGCTCCAAGTAAAGTTACCAATGAACGAAGACGAAAGATGGGATGCCTTCCCGGGGCATCCCCAAGCTTAGGCTTTTGGCTATTCTTGAATATCTTGGGGTGCCTTGGGCATCCCCAAGCTTAGGCTCTTGCCACCCTTTATTCCATAGTCCATAAAAGCTTTACCCAAAACTTGAAAACTTCACAACACAAAACTCAGCTGGAAATCTTATAAGCTCCGTTAGTGAAAGAAAAAAAAGCCACCACATAAGGTACTGCAATGAACTAATTATTTATTTAATTTTGTGTTAAGACTACTGTATTCCAACTTCTTTATGGTTTATAAACTAATTTACTAGCCATAGATGCATTGAAATAAGCAAACAATACACGAAAAACAGAATCTGTCAAAAAACAGAACAGTCTGTAGCAATGTGTAACTAACGCAAACTTCTGGAACTCTAAAAAACCTACGAAAATAGGAAGTCCTGGACAATTTGTTTATTGAACAGAATAAAAACGAATCAATGCAAAAGCACGTTTCTGTGATTTAACAAAATTATATTCGTGCATGCAAAGTTTCTGTTTTTCAGCAGAATCAAATCAACTATCATCGTAGGTTATCCTATAGGTTCTACTTGGCACAAACACTAATTAAAAGATAAAAACACATCTAAACAGAAGGTAGATGCAAGATTTATTACTAAACAGGAGCAAAAACAAAAAACATAAAGAAAATTGGGTTGCCTCCCAACTAGCGTTATCGTTTAACGCCCCTAGCTAGGCATAAAAGCAAGGATAGATTTAACTAGTGCCATCTTTGGTACTTGGAGAGGAGGATCTCCTTTATATGGCATTCAATCTTCTATTTAAGGTAAGCACATTGCTATTAATGGAAGAAGTGATATTAAGCACGTTATGGAAGTTTGCCTCTAAACTAGACTTCATCTCTTTAATAATTTCATTTTGATAAAAGCACAAGAGAGTAGTTGATTCAACCTTATCATTCAAAGGGTGCGCAAATATGGTTTTAATTTTTTCATAAGTATCTATAGCATCCCTTTAAAGAAAACTTCCTTCAAAAATAGAGTCTAAAACTTGTTTAAAAGAAGCGGGCAAGCCAATATAAAAACTTTTTAAGTAATCTTCAATTTCATATTGTGGCACATAGCTAGCCCGAATCCTTAATAACCTATCCCAAGCATCTTTTAAAGACTCATCAAGTAATAGCGAAAAATTCCAGAGTCATCCTCATCAAAATTATTCAAGCTCTCAATGGAGACCCCGATGGGTCTTTTTATAGCATCATTATTCATGAGCTTAGAGAGGACAGAGGGGTTATCCAAGGTACTAGAACTTAGGAAAGGGCCCTTAGTGCTTTTTGATTCGGCCATGGCAACGGGGAGGCAAACAGAAAAGAGAGAAGGAGATTGGGAGAGATAAGGCGAATAAAACGGCAAGGGTGAAGTGGGGGAGAGGAAAATGAGAGGCAAATGACAAATAATGTAAATGCGAGGGAGATGGGTTTGTGATGGGTACTTGGTATGTCTTGACTTGAGTGAAGACCTCCCCGGCAACGGCGCCAGAAATCCTTCTTGCTACGTTTTGAGCTTGCGTTGGTTTTCCTCGAAGAGGAGAGGGTGATGCAGCAAAGTGTAGCGTAAGTATTTCCCTCAGTTTTGAGAACCAAGGTATTAATCCAGTAGGAGGCTCCTCAAAAGTCCCACGCACCTACACAAATAAACTGAGAACTTGCAACTAACGCAATAAAGGGGTTGTCAATCCCTTCACGGGCACTTGCGAAAGTGAGATCTAATAAAGATTGTAAGATAAGATAAATATATTTTTGGTATTTTATAAGATAGATGCAAAAAGTAAAGATGCAAATAAAGATAGATTGAAAGCAAATATGATAAGAGATAGACCCGCGGGCCATAGGTTTCACTAGAGGCTTCTCTCGAGATAGCATAAGTATTACGGTGGGTGAACAAATTACTATCGAGCAATTGATAGAAAAGCGCATAGTTATGAGATTATCTAGGCATGATCATGTATATAGGCATCACGTCCATAACAAGTAGACCGACTCCTGCCTGCATCTACTACTATTACTCCACACATCGACCGCTATCCAGCATGCATCTAGAGTATTAAGTTCATAAGAACAGAGTAACACATTAAGCAAGAAGACATGATGTAGAGGGATAAACTCATGCAATATGATATAAACCCCATCTTGTTATCCTCGATGGCAACAATACAATACGTGTCTTGCAACCCTTTCTGTCACTGGGTAAGAACACCGCAAGATTGAACCCAAAGCTAAGCACTTCTCCCATGGCAAGAAGAACCAATCTAGTAGGCCAAACCAAACTAATAATTGGAAGAGACTTGCAAAGATAACTCAATCATACATAAAAGAATTCAGAGAAGATTCAAATATTATGCATAGATAAACTTGATCATAAACCCACAATTCATTGGATCTCGACAAACACACCACAAAAAGAGATTACATCGAATAGATCTCCACAAGAGAGGGGGAGAACATTGTATTGAGATCCAAAAAGAGAGAAGAAGCCATCTAGCTAATAACTATGGACCCGTAGGTCTGTGGTAAACTACTCACAACTCATCGGAGGGGCAAGGATGTTGATGTAGAAGCCCTCCGTGGTCGATTCCCCCTCCGGCAGAGTGCCGGCGAAGGCTCCAAGATGGGATCTCGCGGATACAGAAGGTTTCGGCGGTGGAAATTGTATTTCGTGGTGCTCCTGGATGTTTTCGGGATACGTAGGTATATATAGGAGGAAGAAGTACGTCGGTGGCCGCCCGAGGGGCCCACGAGACAGGGGGCGCGCCCTATAGGGGGGCGGCCCCCTATCTCGTGGGGCCCACGGGAGCTTCTTGGCTTGCACTCCAAGCTCTCCGGATCAGATTTGTTCCAAAAATCACGCTCCCGAAGGTTTCATTCCGTTTGGACTCTATTTGATATTCCTTTTCTTCGAAATACTGAAATAGGCAAAAAAACAACAATATGAGCTGGGCCTCCGTTTAGTAGGTTAGTCCCAAAAATGATATAAATGTGTAAAATAAAGCCCATAAACATCCAAAAGGGGTAATATAATAGCATGGAACAATCAAAAATTATAGATACGTTGGAGACATATCACACTACCATAGTGGTTCTCTAGTTACACCCTTAGCCGAATTGGTCAGAAACATAAGGGGTATACATAGGAGCCGGACAACCCAATGATTTACCAACATCTAGGTTCGAAACTGATTCATATAATGCAAACATCCAAGACGCCGAGTACTTTGGACTTGTAATTTAGGGTGAGCTGTTGAAAGCGAAGCCCTATGTCATAAAGTATTCTTTTTGGATCAAAGGCAGTATTTATAAGGAAATGCTGAAAAGCCTTGAGGGGTGCAATTACTTTATTTCGTATGGTTAAGCCGTAGATGCCGAGCTTGGACAAAAAGAACTTCGAAAAGGTGCAATGCGAGGAATGTAAAGAAAAAATGAGGAGTAAACTAAAACAAGGCAGACTTGATGTAGGGCTTATTGGCTCGTGCCGCTTCCTGCCGCACGTCTACATCTCCATGTTGTTAACCAGTGCATCTTCATTGATGGTGAAGTTGGTATAGGCTGCTTGCGACCTCGGTCATGCTTTATGCTTTAGACGGTTGAGTCCTTTGAAGAGGTCTGCAGCTACCTTTCGGGTGGTTAAAACCACCTGGGCATTGATGACCCACAAGTATATCGGGTCAATTGTAGCCTTTTTGATAAGTAAGAGTGTCGAACTCAATGAGGAGCAGTAGGAAATGACAAGTGGTTTTCAGCAAGGTATTGTCTGCAAGTTCTAAAATTGTAAGTAGCGGAGTAGTTTGATAGCAAGATAATTTGTGACGAGCAAGTAACAATAGTGGTAACAAAAGAGCAGCAAGATAGCCCAATCCTTTTGAGGCAAAGGACAAGCCAAAACGGTCTAAGGGTACACGGGAATTTCATCTAGTCAATTTCATCATGTTGGCTTAATTCGTCTTTGGTACTTTGATAATTTGATGTGTGGGTGGACCGGTGCTTAGGTGTTGTTCTTACTTGAACAAACCTCCTACTTATGATGAACCCTCTCGCAAGCGTCCGCGACTACGAGAAAAGTATTAAGAATAAATTCTAATCATAGCATTAAACATTTGGATCCAATCGGTCCCTTACGGAATAGCGCATAAACTGGGGTTTAAGCTTCTGTCACCCTCACAACCCACCTTCTAATAACTACTCCACAATGCATTCCCTTAGGCCCAAATATGGTGAAGTGTCATGTAGTCTACGTTCAGATGAAACCACTAAGAGAATGACAACATACATATCATCAAAATATCAAACACATATCAAGTTCACATGATTACTTGCAACATGATTTCTCCCATGACCTCAAGAACGAAAGTAACTACTCACAAATGATAATCATGCTCAAGATCAAAGGGGTATTAAATAACATAATGGATTTGAACATATAATCTTCCACCAAATAAACCATATAGTAATCAACTACAAGATGTAATCAACACTACTAGTCACCCACAAGCACCAATCTATAGATTTGATACAAAGATTGAACACAAGAGATGAACTTGGGTTTGAGAGGAGTTGGTGTTGTTGAAGATGTTGATGAAGATAGCCCTCCCCAAGGTGGGAGAGTTGATAGTGATGATGATGATGATGATTTCCCCCTCCGGGAGGGAAGTTCCTCCGGCGGAATCGCTCCGCCGGAGGGCAAAAGTGCTCGTGCCCATGTTCCGCCTCGAGGCGGTGGCAATTCGTCCCGATAGTCCTCTCCTTATTTTTTCTAGGTCAAAATGACTTATATACCAGAAGATGGGCACCGGAGGTGGGCCGAGGAGGGCAGCACCCACCAGGGCGCGCCTGGGCCTCCTGGCGCGCCCAGGTGGGTTGTGCCCACCTGGTGGCCCCCCTTTGGTACTTATTTGCTCCAATAATTCTTAAATAATCCATAAAAATCCTCAGGAAGTTTCAGCTCATTTGGAGTTGTCTAGAATAGGTAGCTTGACATAGCTTTTTGAGGTCTAGATTTCCAGCTCCCAGAATTCTCCCCTTGGTGCATACCTTGCATATTATGAGAGAAATGGCATTAGAATTACTCCAAAAAGCATTATTATACAACTAAAAATATAAATAATAGTAGGAAAACATGATGCAAAATGGACGTATCATGCATGCTCATTATTGGCTAGGTCTTTGACAGAACCCTGCTTGTGCGTGAGCTCGAAGTGCGTCGCTGCTTGGTCTAGATGACCCCAATGTTTCTGTTGTTTTGCTCCTCGGTGATCCAGGGAATTAAGGCAAAGTTATGCGCTCTTGGACGTAATGCCCCTTCCAGGGGAGGCACGCCAGGAGCCCGCACCACTATGTAGGGTGGGGGAGTGCTTGTCCAAGGTCGGCTGGCGCGGCCCATGTGCGCTTTGATGAGATTGGGGCGCACTTGCTCTTATGGGACGCATCCTTGGATGCCGACACCTTGGTTGCGAAAGTCGCGGTCCGCTCCTCCATCCGGAGAGAGCGTTCAGTGTTGCCATTTACTGTCATAACACTGTTTGGTCCTGGCATTTTGAGCTTGAGGTAAGCATAATGTGGGACTACGCCGATGTGAGCAAATGCGATGCGCCCTAGGAGCATGTGGTATCCTTGCTCCTGAAGTTCTCGGGTGACTCAAAGACTACGTCTAGCATCATAGTGCCCGTGAAGTGAGCTTCGACGCCTGGTCTCACACCTTTAAAGGTGGTGGTGCTAGGCTTGATTCGAGATGAGTCGATTCCCATCTTTATGATCATGTCAGGGTAGATTGGATTGAGCTTGCTGCCTCATCCATGAGGACGCGCGCCAGATGAAAGCTGCCGACGATTCTGTCCAGGACCAGCACAGCCAATCCGCCATGCCTGATGAATGGTCGTGTTTGTCAAATGTGATCGGGTAAGCCGACCATGGATTGAACTTCGGGGCGATGGGCTCCAATGCATAAACATCTCAAAGTGCATTTTTCCTCTCCCGCTTGGGGATGTGGGTGACGTAGATCATATTTACGTCATTCACCTTATGAGGAAACTGCTTCTAAACACCATTATTTGGCCGCCAGGGATCATCCTCAGCTTTGCTATGGGGCTGGGCTTTATTGTTCCCCTCCGTTGCCATTTTGCCAGCCTGCTTGAAGAACCAACATTTCCTGTTAGTGTGATTTGATGTCTTGTCCGAGGTGCCGTGGATTTGGCACGGCTTGTCAAGGATCTTGCTTAGCTGGCTGGTCCATCCTTGTTCCCTTTAAAGGGTATCCTTTTCTGTCTGGATCTAGGTCCATTTAACATTGGATTGACTGCGTCGTCCTGTGTATCACTGCGGCGTCCTGTGTATTGCTTCCGCCATTCCTATGTCTGTGCTTATTTTTATTGTGCTTGGGCTTGCCGTTGGCATCGCGAGTCTCGGAGGTGCCTGTCTCACCGTTGTGAGTACTGCGAGTTAGCCAACTATCTTCTTCCGTGCAAAAGTGGGTCATAAGCAAGGTGAGCGCTGCCATGGTCCTCGGCTTATCGTGCCCGAGCTTTTGGACGAGCCATTCATCACGAATGTTATTTTTGAATGCCGCGATAGCCTTAGAGCCGGAGAAGTCGATAGTCTAGTTCTTTTTAGTGAGGAACCTGTTCCAGAACTTCAAGGCTGATTCGCCAAATTGCTGGATTACGCGGCTAAGGTCATCGATGGAGGTTGGATGTATGTTCCTTGGAATTTTTCCCTAAAGGCGTCCTTGAGGGCTTCCTAGCTCCCGATGGAGTGAGGAGGCAGGCTATTCAGCCAATGCCTTGCCGGTCCCTTTAGCTTGAGTTCAGATACTTGACGGCGTGGAGGTCATTGCCATTGTCCATATGTATATGTAGGAGAAAATCCACGATCCATACAACTTGGTCGGTTGTTCCATCATATGATTTTATATTGATGGGTTTAAATCCATCCGGGAAGTGATGCTCCATTACCCTTCCTGTGAAATAGATCGGGTGGGCGGGACCTCGGGTCCGAGTAGTGTCACGCCGAATATTAGGGGAAATCCATGCGTAGGCCTGGTCGCGAGCTCAGCCATTCCTGTCCATCCAAGCATCATAGCCATCGAGTACTGCGGGTTCGCACCTTCTTGATCTGTAAATGGATCGAGGCGGCGCCCGGTTTGCCGCTATCTGACGTTGAACGTCGTGAGGATCTAAGTAGTCCGTTGTGTTGGGGAACATAGTAATTTCAAAATTTTCATATGATCACGCAAGATCTATCTAGGAGATGCACAGCAACGAGAGGGGAGAGTGTGTCCATGTACTCTCGTAGACCAAAAGTGGAAGCGTTTAGTAACGCGGTTGATGTAGTCGAACGTCTTCGCGATCCAACCGATCCAAGTACCGAACGTACGACACCTCCGTGTTCAGCACACGTTCAGCTTGATGACATCCCTCGTGCTCTTGATCCAGTTGAGGATGAGGGTGAGTTCTGTCAGGACAATGGCGTGGCGACGATGATGATGACGTTACCGGCGTAGGGCTTCGCCTAAGCATTGTGGCAATACGATCGAGGTGTGTAACTGTGGAGGGGCACACCGCACATGGCTAAGAGAAGACTAGGTGTGTTCTAGGGTGCCTCCCTTCCCCCATTTATAAAGGAGGGAGGGAAAGGCCGGCCGTCCCTAGGGGGCACGTCAAGGAGAGGGAGTCCTACTAGGACTTCCTAGTCCTAGTAGGATTCCTCTACAAGGAAGAGAGGTGGAAGGAAGGAGAGGGAGAGGAAGTAGGAAAGGGGGGCGCCGCCCCCTTCACCTAGTCCAATTCGGACGGCTAAGGGGGGGGGCAGCCCCTGTGGCTCTTCTCTCTCTCCAGTAACACTACAAAAAAAAGACACATCCGTGACATTTTGGGCCGAACGAATTTTTTTTCTATCATACTTATGACACTTCTATGATGATAATTGTGACAAAACCCGGTATCATCATAGATGTGGTGGGCTCCTACTTCTATGACAAAAAATCATAACAGAAAATGGGCTTTTCATCGTGGGCGGGCCGGAGACGCAGCTGCATGACATTCTTTGGGCCATCAATGACGGAAAAAATAGTGGTAGAAGTGAGGGCGAGGAAAATATCGGGGTGTTCCCGGTTACGGTGGGTAGTCGGGGCCGAGCGATGCATGGAGGTTTGCGCGTTTCTCTCGTACATGCACGCGCGTGGGTGCGAGGCGTTGGGCTCTAACTGAACCTAAGTGAGGCGTTCGCCTACTGAACCCGAGCGATCGCACTGCATGCTACACGTCACTGAACCCGAGCGATCGATCGATGGCTATTAACTGAACTCGATTGAGCGATTCCTTCGCTACTGCTGCTAACTGAA